>NW_024069200.1:15000-61719 GCF_009389715.1 Phoenix dactylifera
GCAGTAGATTGCAACGAATAATAAACTAGTAGGCCTCCTAGTCATTAAACGAAAATAATCATGAAAATATGCACAGAAGGACATTCGACATCAAAGCATGAATTGAACAATGAAAACAAATTCAGATCTCACAGTTTTATTGATTCCGAGGCTTCTGTTTTCTTAGACCAATAAAAGCTTTAGCCACGCAGAGCCATGGATGCAAACTTCCAAGGAGAAAAGAGAAAGAGGAGTCCTCCAAGAGAAAAGAGAAAGAGCCCCCTTTTCAGCCCCCTTTCTTTCACCTTTATCCCTTCCAAAAAAATCTCCTAACAAATATTCAAATCTGACTAATTACGAAAAATAAAATAAAGTCCTAATATAACTGGGAAAGTGGTGTTTCCAGCTAGGATTTTCGTGCATCAAATCTGGAAACTTCTGAAAATTGACCGAGTCAAATCCACGTATTGCAGGCTAAGGACGTGCAGCAACTTCGAGATCAATTTTGACCTTGATAAAGTCAGTATCTATCAAAACTCAAAACATGAAAGTTGTAGAGCGTTTTCTTGGCTTTCCACAGCATCTTGAATCATCTCAATCAGAGCTCAGATGAAAAAGTTATGCTTAAATTACGAAGCAATATCGAAATTGTCCAAAATCATCCAATTAGCTTCGTTTTGTACTTAACGCTTCCATTTGCATCCTAAATCAAAATATAAGAATAATGAGTACATTTAGGCACAAAATAAGTATAAAAGACTAAACATTAAGAAAGAAAAATATGACATTTTGCATTCTCATCACTGGCCTAGCGCCGGAAGAATTTCCTGAGGCCTAACCCTCGGATGCCTGGCCTAGCGCCGGAAGAATTTCCTGAGGCCTGACCCTCAGATGCCTGGCCTAGCGCCGGAAGAATTTCCTGAGGCCTAACCCTCGGATGCCTGGCCTAGTGCCGGAAGAATTTCCTGAGGCCTAACCCTCGGATGCCTGGCCTAGCGCCGGAAGAATTTCCTGAGGCCTAACCCTCGGATGCCTGGCCTAGCGCCGGAAGAATTTCCTGAGGCCTAACCCTCGGATGCCTGGCCTAGCGCCGGAAGAATTTTCTGAGGCCTAACCCTCGGACGCCCGGCCTAGCGCCGGAAGAACTTCAAGAGTTAGGAGTCGGCGAGACGCTACCAAGAGTTAAAAAGAGGAAGGACGAAAGTGAAATGAAGAAACACTCTATTTGCATTAACTTTCATTGTTTCAGGGCCGAGACCCATACAACTTGGCAAAACATCAACATACAAAGAAAGGTACAGAGGGTCAGCTTGGAGGAACCCCGGGGTCGGGAATGCCGGGCACGTCCGCAAGGGGTAGGGAGGCGGTTGGAAATCAGCAGGCAATGGCGCCGGAGGGGAGTCGAGGAGGGAGACCCCACTCAGGTCAATCCCGGGGTATTTAGCCGACACCCTTGCCAAGCCTTCATCGAAGCCTAAGACAAAGGAGTCGGACCCCGCGTCCGACATGTCACGGACGAACTCATCGGACTGACGATAGGCCTGTACCGCCTCCGACATATCACGGATGAACTCGGCGGACTGACGATAGGCCTGTACCGCCAGACGCCCGATTTCCGCGCTCTTCTCGGCCAGCGCCGCCTCTGCTCGCTCCGTAATCTGAGCTTTTGCCTCCATGACCTTCGCCACAATCCGGTCGTCCGCCTCGGAGGAGACCCTCAGCAGATCAGCCCGAGCCTCCTTGTGCTTCGCCTCGGCAGCAATGCGAGCAGCCTCGGCCTCCTCCAAGCGCGGAACGAAGCTCCTGGTCGCTCGCGCGGGACTCCTCCAAGACCGACTCCAATTCGCCCAGCTTGGCTTCAAGAGACCGGGTTCGGTTGCGGGCGTTGTCGGCTGACTGCCAGGCCTTCTCCCACCTCTCCCGGAAGTCGGCAGCCTTCCGGGACTGCTTTTCGGCCCGCTCCTCCGCCTTCCTGATCTCGCTTTCGAGACCCGAGGCAACCTTGAGTTGCTCCTGAGCCTCCAACAGTTGCCTCTCGAGGGCGGCGAAGCCGAGTGCCCGCTCTTCGGCCACCTGGAGCCTCGTCTCGAGGTCCCTGGTCGTCCTCCCCGCCGCAGCCTGGCCTCCCTCCTCTACTGCTTTCAGTCGGCTCTCGGCCCTCGCCAGGAGCCTCGCCTGTTCCTCGTGGCTCTCCTCCAGACGAATCATGTACTGGGCGAGCTAAAAGATAGAAAAAATGAGAGCGTCAGACGGGGATCAATAGAACTTATAAGTGGCGGAAGCGACCAAAAGAACACTCACCGACATAAGACAGACGCAGCTGGCAGCCCCGACGTCAGGGATCCTCATCTGCCGGACCTGCCTACGGTCCTTCTCCAGCAGCACCGTCTCGATGAGGTTTCGGGCGCCGACGAAAGTGAAGGCCGACCCCGACTTCGCCCCGGAGCCGGACGGTGGTTCTACAGCCTTACCCTTACCCATCGCTTGGGGAAGAGTCATGCTGACCGTGCTCGGGGCGGGGGCCGCTCCAGGAATCGACAGGGTCCCGCTTGGCCGGGGCCTCGGCGCGCCCCTCCTTCTCGTGTCATCCGAAGCCGACCGAGTCGAAGGCCGGGTTGGGGACCGATCGCGTCCAACCCGACCGTCTCGGGCGCGCTCAGATGACACCTCCGGAATAACGGTAGTCTCATCACCGGAGGGCTGATACAGCGCCAACTGTCGGTCCGAGCCCGCGGCGTCCCCCTGATCGGTGGGTCCGGACCTGTCTGTCGGCGTCGGAGTCGCCGGCTGGCGGGACTTCTTCGCCGGTGGGACCCCGCTCGGAGGAGTCCGTTTCTTCCTCCGGACCGCTTCCAGTAGGGACGTCCTACCAACAGCCATCGCCTTGTCCGACCGCATGACGTCGTCGATTTCTGCAAAAAGGACGAGATGGTCGGAGACTGAGAAGCTGATGGAAAGAAGAAACGAAAGAGGAGAAAAAAAGCTAAAAAAGAAGTGGTGGCGGGCTCACGGTCAGCGGGGACCGAGCTCAGGCCGACGTTCACCAAGGTGTCCTCAGAAATAAGGCGAGACACCGGGGGGAGCCGGCCCTCGGCAACCAACCCCTTCAAGACGGCGACGCCATCGGATTCCTCCCTCGACAACCTCGATAGGCCGATCGGGGACTTCATCGGCGTCTCCCAGGTTGCCCTGATTCCCCAAGAGGGATCTACGTCAATGAAAAAGAAACGCTCCTTCCAGCCGTGAATGGAGGAAGGAGCCTCCTTGACGAGGCCGCACCCTCGCCGCGCCGCAAAGCACCACCACCCTCTGTCCTGGGGGTGGCCGTTCAGGCCGTAGCATTCCCAAAAGACATTCAGGGTGGCGGGAACCTCGTGCATGCGGCAGAGAACCTGGAAGGCCGTCAGGGCGCGCCATGAGTTCGGCACCAGTTGCGTCGGCGCCACTCTTAAACCCCGAAGCACCTGCACAACTAAGTCCGAGGGGGAAAAGCGGAACCCGGCCCGAAGGATGTCCTCGTTGATGGCGACCTTCCCTGGAGGAGGATGGGACATCCTCTCCTCAGGCCCCGGGAGCGTAACGTTGCAGGCTTCGGGAAGGTGGTACCGGGCCACGAACCTATCTAGGTCTTCGGGGACCAGATCCGACTGAATGCGGTCCGCTCTTACTTCGTCCATACCTAATGGCCAGTGGATCTACGGTCAGGACGGGGCCAAGAAGGGGGAAAGGACCGGAACGACTGAAGTACACTAATATGGAAGGAGAAAGTATGGAGAGCCCTAAATTGAAGAATGGGGCAACTCACCGGAAGGGAAGGAAGAACGGCTCCAAGAGCGTCAAAGGAGGAGCGAGCGAACAGTCCGACGGCAACGACAGCAGCGCAAGGGAGAAACTCGAAGATGCCTGCGAAGAGAAAAGCGGACGGGGGAGGGCCCCCGGTTAAATAGGCGGAAAGGCGGGTGACGCCTCGGTGACGCCAGAGGACGCCTGGCTGCCGAAGGATCGCTCGCACCCCAAAGGCGAATCGACGCCATTAAGGAAGGATGTCCGCCGAAATCCGCAGACTGCCAGATCAGCGACAACCGCTATACGCCATAAAGGAGGCGGGGAGCTCGAAGCGCGCGCGCCTTTCCGAGGGATGGCGGCAATCTCGAAGCATCACTCCCTTCACCCGTTCCCCTCCTGGTTCCAGGCTCGGAAGTGGGGGGCTACTGTTACGGGGAATTTAGCCACCATGCCCCACGTGACCGGCACGCGCGCCCAGGAAGACTACGGCAGTCCCTTGATCCAGCAATCCGACCCCGAGTCGGATATCTTCGGCTCCGCAGCCCGACCCCGAGTCGGCTGCCCCTTGATCCAGCAATCCGACCCCGAGTCGGATATCTTCGGCTCCGCAGCCCGACCCCGAGTCGGCTGCCCCTTGATCCAGCAATCCGACCCCGAGTCGGATATCTTCGGCTCCGCAGCCCGACCCCGAGTCGGCTGCCCCCTGATCCAGTCATCCGACCCCGAGTCGGCAATCTCCCGACAACGACAGGCTATTCCCCTGAGGCACACCGCGGCCCCCTGCTCCACTACTCCCTGCAACGGTCGCATCCGGCGCTGCTCCACGATCCCCTGCAACAGCCGTACAAAGCGGAGCCCCACTACGCCCTATCATGGCCGTACCTAGCGCTGCCCCACGACGCCCTGTAACGGCCATGCCAGTGGCAACTCCATCGTGCCACACGATGACCAACCCCCCAGAAAGACCCCCCAGCCTGGTAGATATGCGGCTGGGGGGGAGAAGGAGGAGGGTAAGCAAAGGTCTTCCAGAGTATTCTCTTACCTGCTGCTGCTATCTCTCCTTCTCCTTCAATCTCCTCTGACTTGATCGTCGGAGGGCCCCCACTACCCCAGTGGTGGTGCGAGGCTTGCTTGCAGGTTTCCCGGTGGAAGGTGGAGCGCAATCAACCCAACTCCAAGGGAACCCCGTTCACACCGCTGTGCCAATCGTTCTCGATTTGGACCACCAGCAACATAGATCATACAAGAAAGAAGAAACAATATCCAGAGTCTAAAACTTATCCATGTTAGGATGTGTACATATGTCGTGTATTGATCAAGTTTACCATGTATACATTCGCTTTACACTTTTCTTTGACTGTATTGTTGGTTTGGAGTTTTGAGCTTTCACTTTGGTGCAATGTTTATTTGGACTATTGCCTTAAGCAAACTGTTGATGTTTGTTCTTCCAGTTATAGGATAACAGCTCCTGCCATTGCCTGTAATAATCACTTATTATTGGTGTCTTCATTGAATGATCTAGCTGTTTGATTTGATCCTTGCATCACTTTCTAATGCTAATATTGTTCAGTATTCTCGCTAGAATATCACCATATTTCAGTAAATAGTTGCCAGCTAGCTATTGCATCACTTTGACCAGTCCACCGATATCACAGTGTGGCTCATTGAGGTGGTTTTAGATCCAGTGTCTAATTAGCAAAAAGGTGCTGAAATCTGATGGTTTGGGAGTTAGTTTCTGCTAATAGTAGATTGCGACACTATCTACTGTTTTAGGCATTTCTCCCTCTTGCTATTTTTCAACCTTGACTTTGGTCAGAAAGACAACTTGTGGTGTTCAATATACTACTCTTAAAATTGTCTAGCAGGCCACTGGAGCTCTGGCTGCCCCAATAAGCCTGTTCTGTGTCTGTCCTTTGTTCATACGTGCAAACCCTATTCTGCTGCCTTATTCGATTCTCCTGTATTGTCCCTTGGTATCCACTCCATATTTGATTTTCTGAAAAGATTTCCTTACTATAATCAGTCATTTCTTTTAAATGTATTTATACTTGTTCTAGTCCTTTTTATGATGAGTTGGCTTTTCTTGCACATAGTCTTCCTCCGCCCCTCCCTTGCTGCCTTAATCTCTTCCCTTCTTGGTACGTAGTCTGATGTTGCGTTTTGCTTTCATCAGCTGCTTTTATGTTTAGAATATCATTATTTCATCATTTTTTCGGTGTTTCCTGGATTTTTGTTGCTTGTCTGGTGGGTCATTGTTATGAACTCATGTACAATCCTGTTTTCTTTTACTTTTTGGCTTCTCTAATTGACATATCTGTAGATGCATCAATCCTAAAGAACAATGAGATTACCATGCTTCCTCTGTTTTCATCAAACTTGTGGATTCATGACATGCAGATTCACATTCATATTTCATTTTAGTATCCCTCAAGAGAATGACTGAAATTTTTATAATGACAATTGGTTTAAAATGACTCTTATCTCTTAATTACTTATTCCGCCTATTCAACTATGACATGACCAATTCACAACAATTCAGGTCTCAGGAGTTAGGTTAGCCATTTACCAGTGTGTTAGCTTACTGAAGATTTTCTCTGCCTACTAGGAGAGAACAGTAGTCACAATTTCTATTTGGGGATGATGGGCTAATGGCATCAATCATCACTATGGAGTCAGACATTTGTATTTTATCTTTCCAAGCAGCGCATTATCTAGAACCAAATGTTTTTCATCCTTTCTAATGCATTTTTTGACTGGTGTTCAAGTTGATCTGAAATCAGATTCTTTATTGTTTCACTCTTCATCTATAAACCATCTTTTGCCAAGTTTATTACTAGTTCCTTGTTGTTGCTTAGAGGCCTGCTTACCATGGCAGTTATGCTAAACCTACTGCTGACTTCTTAAAGGTGCTATTACAGAGCCACAAAACACATAATTGGTGCTTGTTTTAAGCTAGCCAAGAAAAAGGCTGTCCATAACTCTGTACAATTACGTCCCCATATGGCCTCCTAAGTGGATCAATCTTCTGGCACATTTAGTGCTTTTATTACTTAATAACTCGACAGCTTGCAAATTTGTTGATCTTACAATCCATTCTTGGGCCTCTTTTATTTCACATGGAGTGCTGCCTATTCTCCTGCTACCTCCCACTTTTGCTGTGTGTTGACTAGATGTAGGCCCTCAAAGTACAGATTGGTCATTGGAGGATTTTGAGTATAGGGCTTTTGATGCCTCTATGTTGGTTCACTTTAGTTTCTTATACTCTCCCTTCAAGGTTTTTACATCTAATGGCAATCGCCTTTTTACTAAGCAATTGGGAATTTTTCATTTGAATTGTTTTTCATTTTCATACTTGATTTTTTTGCTTATGTCTTTGCTTGCTTCATAGTTTTGAAATTTGGAGATCTTGTCTATTTCGGCGAGTGGCTGAGAAAGATGGACTGAGATCTCAGTTTATCATGGTTATGGAAACTTGGGCCAAAAAAGGAAAGACGAAGATATCTCTGGATCTTGATAGGTATGTTAGGACCGCTAAAATAAAATCTTGGCAAACATAGTAAATTTGAGACTAATTAGCATTTAACAACATTAGTTTCAATTTTAATAACAAAAGTTATTTAAAATGGTGGACTGATTAGGAGATCTAGGGTTGTTATTTTGATATGATAGTGGTTTATGTTCTAAAGGGGTCATTGGTTGGTACAGTGGTAAAATACTTGGGCGGACAAGCATAATGGTGCGGGTTCAAGTTCTAGGGCAGCCATTGTGTAAAAAAAATGCCTAAGATTAGGACCAAGGTTCACTGGACTGGTATTGTGGGTTGTACCAGCCAACAAGTGATTTGGTATGGTACCGGTATGTACCGTATTGATTCGAGGCATACCGAACTGGGGAGAGGGAGAGGGAGGAGAGGGCGGAAGAGCGAGAAGGAAGGGAGGGAGGGAGGGAGGGAGGGAGGGAGAGGTATAGGGTTTATGGAGAGAGGGAGAGAGAGAAGGATAGGAGGGAGAGAGGGCTTACAGAGAGGAGGGAGGGAGAAGAGAGAAAGACCAGGACTTACCTCATCTACAATAGTAGTCAGAAGCCTCGAATCCTAATCCTAACCATCGACTGGGGCCTGACATGTCAGTGAGGGCCTCCATGGCATTGATTGAGGGTGGCGGTGTCGTCTTCAATGTCGATTGAGGATGATAGGATCATCTTCAGCGTTAGGACGACAAATCGTCTTCAACGTTGTTTGAAGCATGGTCTCAAATTCCGTTGGAACGTACTGTAGGACACTAGGATGGGGTACCATCTTGAGTGTCAGGACAAGGCTGTCCCACTATTGTCCCAACATTTCGATCGGCACATCTTCGGCCATTGCTTGTCCTAAGTGTCGGGATGTTGGAATGGCGATTCATCCCATTCCATGGGCAAATTGAGACATCCCCATCCCACGGAATTTAGAACTTTGGTTCGAAGGCGACAATGTCGGTTGGTGTCGAAGAGGGGAGAAGAGGGTGGGAGCAATCAAGAAGGATTGGAAGGTTTTTATAAGTTGAGCCGATCCGAATAGACAACCATTCTGATTTTGTGTTGGTTCGGTTTAGTATAGGCCGTATTGCCCAATTTGCCTAGTTATGGTTTCCGCAATCCAGTATCCTAAGCGGGGTGAACTGAGGGCAGTCCTAACCAGGGTTCGCCGAACCGGCCCGTACTAGCCGGTTCGGGCCGTATCGGATCGGTCCGGCCAGCTACCGGTACGGTGGAGCCGTGGAAACCGGTATGGGCTGGTTTTGTGCCGGAGACGAAGAAGACGAAGAAAAGGAGAGAGAGAGAGTCGGAAAGAGGAGGATGGAGACCTGTGGCCGTCATCGGAGAGCCGCGGTGGCGCGGCGGAGGGCGGAGGGGCGGCGGAGACTGCGGTAGCGCGGCGGAGGCTGAGGCCGAGGCCGCTGCTTTTTAATTTGGGAATTTTAAGGGAAGTCGTTGCCGACTTCACTTAAAAATCTCCAAATTTTTTAATTCGGAGATTTTTAAGTGAAGTCGGTGCCCGATTTGCTGACTTCACTTAAAATTCTCAAACTGAAAAGCCGCGGCCGCGTCCCCTGTTTCGAAATTTTTTTTTGGAGATTTTTAAGTGAAGTCGGCAACGAATTTGCCGACTTCACTTAAAATCCCTAAATTAAAAAGCAGCAGCCTCGGCCTTCGCTACGCCCCAGCGGGCTCCGCCGCCCCTCTGCGGCTCTCCAACGGTAGCCACAGATCTCCTCCCTCCCTCTCTTCCCCCGCGCTCTCTCTCATTCTCTTCTTCCTCGGCTTCTACGGGGAAGAGCTGGCCGGTTCGTACCGGCCGGTTCCAGTACGAACGAAACCATACCAGTCCGGTAGGTGACTGGTACGCCTACCGATACCGATACGGCGAACCTTGGTCCTAACCATCGCTTGCCGAACTGATCTGAGCCAGGCAAGCACCGAGGTCCTGAAAGAGGCACACTGAGGACCCTCTCCTAGCATTGTCCTCAGTTCTCTCTCCCAGGACCCCGATGCCCGCCCAATTCAGGTCGGTTCGACAAACGATGGCTAGGACTGCTCTCAATTCACCCCTCTCAGTAGATTGTTGGAATCATAACTAGGTAAGATCCTTTTTTATTGGCTTATGTTTCATAATATATCAATTTATTTTAGCTGAGATAATATGGGACAAGACATCAAATATATTGTATGAGTGAGTTCCTGATATGGATACAAACCTTCTTAGCCAACTTCCGGGCAGAAAACTTTTTAAAGTTAACTGACATACTGATCATAAGTCCATTTTCTCATTCGGCTTTTGCCCATGGTTGGTGTATCAAGAGGCTAATTGCGAGGAGACAGAGACAATGAGGCCCCACATAGGTCATGAACATCTTGCTGAAATTGTTTCAGCTGATGTGCCACCTTCTCCATCCGCTTGTATTAGTTTAGTTTCTTTTTCTATGCATAACACTTTGGGTCTATCTGGATCTAGTTTTATATTTAATTAATAGAAATGTCATGCACATCTTATGTTTGGACACACTGCATGATCTGTAAGCTTGCCAAACAACTGAACAAGTACAATTTCTTATGATAGACTTGATAGATTTAAATGCAAGTGATCTTTGGCTGCTGAAGGAGGCTAAAGCAAGTGTTTATGAGCAAATCAACCTTTCGAATAGTGACCTCAACAACATAGAATTTCATGATTATGGGGTTAATTTTGGCTGGTCCTAAGTCAGCTTGCTAATTAATCACCTGACAATGTAGTAGACTAGAAGATGAGCTATATTATCAAAAATTAGACCAGCAAGCAAGATATGTAGAAGTATAAATCCATTGCAGTAATTCCAGACATTTTAGACTAACTGGAGATGAGGAGTAATGACGCTGCTCAGAAAGGAAGATAGTCACATCTCGTGGTAGTCATTTTATATGATGCGACATCATTGAAGACAAAACTTGCATAAAGATTGATGCACAAATCATGATTGTCTTGAAGTTGTGAGGAGTAACGAGCTGATATTAGCAGCTGTTCCTTGATGCAATATGATCAGTGGAAATTGTGGATAAGCTAGAAATTTGAGACTGAAGGATTTGTTGATGCGGGACAGGAGATTTAGGGAAGAAAATAAGATAGAAAAGGGGGAGGGGAGGGAAGTTCTGGAGTCCACCAGATGTCAAGACAAAGTTTTCATTCCAAAATACTCTACCCAAACAGTAGATATGGGGTGCCATATATAGCCCCCTATGCAACTACCCATGATCCCCACAAATGATCATGTAACTACCCATGATCCAACAACATCATGGGTCACTACACTAGCTAAATACAGTCAAACAAGCCAGCAACTAATAAAAGACGAAAATACATAAAAAATAAATAAAAATACACAAGAAAAATAAAACTAGGGTGGCCGAAGTGCTATGCACGCCGGCGACGCCTATATACATGCTGGAAACGGTGGTCTGTGTCCCCACCAACTCCCCTCAGCGGAGAAGAGTTCGCCTCTGGCGAAACGGATGTCTGGTAATGCTCCAACAGGTCTGAAGCAAGTCGCTGAAGCTCATCTCTGCTAATCCAAGTATCATCTGACGGAGGTCGACCATGCCATCTGACCAGGTATCGCTGATAACCATCGTTCTGCGTACTAACAATCTGATCATCCAAAATCTGTTCCACTGTGTCTGTGATCTGCGGAGAAAAAGGTACAGGAGGCAAGGCAGGAGCAGGAGATATGTTCTCAAAATTGGATGTGCAGTCAGTGTCAGGCTCATTGAGTGGGTCTACAGGAATAGTTGTCGGACCTCGGTAGGCAACTAAGTCTTCTACATTAAAAACTGGATTGATCCCAAAATCACTTGGAATATCCACCACATATGCATTAGATCCAACCCGTTTCAGAATTTTGTATGGACCCATACTTCGGGCGTGCAATTTCCTAACGGCTCCTGGTGGAAACCGTTCAGGTCTGATTCTGATCATTACATCATCACCCACTCGAAATTCTTGATAACGTCGACATAAGTCAACGGCCATTTTATATCTCGCATTGTTGATTTCAATTTTCTTCTTAATCTCTTTATGTAAATTTTGCATGTGTTGCGCAAAGGATTCAGCGGTCTCAGAGATTCTATTGTTAGGTGCTACTGGGATAAGATCAACAGGTTTTCGCGGTACATAGCCTAAGGCAATTTCAAAAGGGCTCAAGCCAGAGGTCCTGTTCACAGAGCTATTGTAGGCGAATTCAGCTATGGATAGAAGAAGATCCCAATTACCTGGGTGGTCACCCACTAAACATCGTAGAAGGTTTCCTAGACTGCGGTTGACCACCTTAGTTTGCCCGTCTGTCTGAGGGTGATAGGCTGTGGAATATTTAAGCTTAGTACCCATAAAGTTCCAGAGGGTCTTCCAAAAATAACTAACAAATTTGACATCTCTATCAGTCACTATCGATGTTGGAAGCCCGTGGAGCCTAACGACCTCATCAAAGATGATCCTCGCAACTTTGGAGGCATCAGAAGTCTTGGAAGTGGGTAGAAAATGTGCCATCTTAGAGAACCGATCCACTACCACGAGAATGGAATCATGCTTACTTCTAGTTTTTGGCAATCCTAGCACGAAATCCATACTAATGTCTTGCCAAGGACGATCTAGGACAGGAAGGGGGGTATATAAACCAGTGTTTTGTTTGCGTTGTTTGGATAGATGACAAGTACGACACTGACTAACAATTTTTGCAATATCCCGTTTTAAATTAGGCCAATAAAATCTTTGTTCGACCATATCAATGGTCTTATTTCTACCAAAATGGCCGGCTATTCCTCCCGCATGAAGTTCCCAAACAAGAAAATCTCTAAGGGATGTTTGAGGGATACATAGCTCGTTTTTTCGGAACAGAAAGGCATCAACCACAAGGTAATCACTATTGTCCCTGGTGTAACCTTCTAAGACGCTCGCATAGATCTCAGCGAAGTCTGGACAAGTTGCATAATCGTCAATCATACGTTCAAATCCAGTAACATTTATGCTTACTGAAAAAAGTAATGCTACACGTCGGCTTAAGGCATCAGCTGCTTTGTTGTCAATACCTGCTTTGTGACACAACACGAAGGTATATTCTTGAAGAAATTCAGCCCACTTTCCGTGTCGTGAACTCAATCGCTTTTGGAAATTTAAGTACCTCAAAGCTTCATGGTCGGAATATAATACGAACTCCTGAGGTAGCAAATAGTGACGCCAGTGATGCAGCGCTTGTACAACTGCATAAAATTCTTTGTCATAGGTGGAATATTTTCGTTTGGCATCATTCAGCTTCTCACTGAAGTATGCGATAGGATGTTTTTCTTGGCTTAAGACACCACCTATACCTATACCAGATGCGTCACAAGAGACTTCAAAAACTTTAGTAAAATCTGGGAGGCGCATTACCGGGGCTTCAGTCATTCTAGTCTTGATCTCTTGGAATGCCCTTGAGGCCGCAGCGGTCCAATGAAATTCACCTTTCCGGATACAATCCGTAATCGGTGCAGTGATCGTACTAAAATTCTTGATGAACCTCCTATAAAAGGTGGCTAGGCTGTGGAAGCTTCGCACCTCAAATAATGTAGTAGGTTCGGGCCATTCAAGAATAGCTTGGACCTTCTGTGGGTCTGCTGAAACACCCTCAGAAGAAACAACGAATCCTAAGAAGATTACACGATCAGTCATAAATGAACACTTCTTAAGATTCGCATATAGGCTTTCTTTTTTTAGTGAATTGCAAACCAAACGTAGGTGCTCAAGGTGTTGTTCCTTGTTTTTGCTATAAATTAAGATATCGTCAAAGTAGACTACAAGGAATTTACCCATGAAAGGTCTTAGCACTTGGGTCATAATTCGCATAAATGTACTAGGTGCATTTGTTAATCCAAAGGGCATGACTAGCCACTCGTATAACCCATCCTTGGTTTTGAAAGCTGTTTTCCATTCATCACCTGGGCGGATACGGATTTGGTGGTAACCACTCTTAAGGTCAATTTAGGAAAAGATAGTGGGACCTGCCATCATATCAAGCATGTCATCCAATCGTGGTATTGGAAACCAATATTTAACCGTTATCTTATTAATTGCCCGGCTATCCACACACATTCTCCACGTGCCGTCTTTTTTTGGCGTTAGAAGCGCAGGCACCGCACACGGGCTAAGACTCTCTCGGATGAACCCTTTTTGGAGTAGTTCATCAACTTGCCGTTTTAATTCAACATGTTCAATTGGATTGAGTCTATAATGAGGCAAGTTCGGGAGAGTCGCCCCTGGAATCAAATCTATGGCGTGCTGAATGTCACGCATAGGGGGAAGCTCATCAGGAAGGTCCTCAGGAAAGAGATCCTTAAATTTTTCCAGAACATGATGAACTTCCTTCGAAAAATCTATTTGAAAATCAGGGTTAACTTCTTTGGACACTAACACAATGACTATGGATTCTTGGGCTGCTGCTTTCTCAAATTCCTTAGGACTAATGATTTGGAGGTGCTTTTCAACCTTTACATCCTTCTTTCCAGCAATAGAAGGTCTAGGAGGCAAAGGGTTTAGTCGAATTTTCTTTTCTTGGTGAACAAAAGAACAGGAATTGGATTTGCCATAAATGGTCACATCCAAATCATAAAGCCATGGTCTACCAAGGATGATGTGTCCAACGTCCATGGAAATAACATCACACCAGACCTTATCATTATATTCAGAAAAGTTGATTTGGACTAGACAACGCTCAGTGACTGGTATAGCGGTTTTATCCATCCAAGACACATTATAAGGGTTAGGGTGAGGCACTGTTTTTAACCGTAGCTTCTTGACAGTTCTTGTGGATACAACATTGACACTACTCCCACTGTCGATAATAACCTTACAGCTATGTTCCCTACATTTGATATAGGTGTGAAATATGGATCGACGCCTCCAGTCATCATCTTCTTGCTTAGGTTGTGTAAGGACACACCTAACTACACCTAAAGGAGTGGAACCCTCAAGTGAGCCGGGTTCCTCACCTTCATCTGACTCTTCAGGGTCTATCTCTGGTTCATAGACCAACTCATCCTCTTCATCATTTCTATCTTCTTCGATGACCAGTGTTTTCTTAGTAGGACATTGACTAGCTCTATGCCCAAAACCAAAACATCTGTAGCACTGATCTCGAGAAATTTTGTGTGGTTCACTTAAAATTCCCTTATTCTTTTGATCATTAATTTTTGGGGACTCTGTCGCTTGAGTTCTAATATTAGGCTTACCCCAAGTGTTGGTTTGACTACCGTGGGTAAACTTATGATTGGCCTCTTTAAGATCAAATCGCCTAAAGGTTGTCTTATTAGTATAACGCTCGATGTCTTGGACAAGTTGATAGGCATGTTCTAATGAATTGACCTCGCGTAGAATAAGCTCTTTTTGTAAATCATCTCGCAATCCGGACCTAAACCTAGAAAGGGTCAATTCCACACTCTCGCGTGCATCGCATCGCATGAAGAACTCATCAAAGCGAGCGATGTATTCAGACACAGGTTTGTTTCCTTGAATCAGTCGTTGCCACTGATCTAACAGGCGACTCTTATAGGATGTTGGGAGATATTTTTCTTTTAACTTCTCCTTCATTTCATCCCATTGTACCACAGGGGGTTGCCTAGCTCTAGCAAGCATATTTTCTATTGTGTTCCAATGCAACTTTGCAGGACCAGTGAGCTTCATTTTTGCAAAACGAACTCTGCGATCTTCAGATAGATTATACTATTCAAAGTAATGGTCCATATCAGCGAGCCAGTCAATGAAGACTTTTGGGTCGAGACGACCATCATAACTTGGTGCATCGATCTTAATACTGCGCATTACATGCTCATCTGGTGTCTCACGTGCTCTTAGATAGTCCCTTTGGTGTTGTGGCCCGAGGCCTCTGGGGCAGGGCGGTTCAAACTCACCAAGTTCAGACTCTCCATCGTTGTGAGTAACTTGGAGGTTGGTGATTGAATTTTCAGCCATAGTCAAGCGAGTGTTCAGCCTAGTTTCAAGGTCAGTGATTCTTGCCCCTAATCTGGTTTCTAATGCTGCTATGGCATCTAACACCTGTTGGTTTGGGTTGGTCGACATCTCATGTGAGTAAGATGTACCGCTGCGAGTTGTCATACTCTAGAATTCAAAAATCCTAGATATATAATTAACATTCAGAATAAAATCAACAATCTTGAATAAAAGACCTGTGACATAGTCTCGGTTACTTTCGAATTAGCACAGGTGATAACAAAATATCAGGACCTTAGGTACTGCTAACCTTGGTCTGGGTCATGCAAAATCTTCGCAGGTTAATCTAAAGAAAGTGGGTCCTTCAAATTGATTAGGGCTTCACTAGATTCAAGTAAAATTTCCTAGTTGCCTTTTGAGGATTTGAAAATAATTTGTAAGGCTCAATATGTGTTTTCAAGGGGCACAGGCTCTTATAAAGTTAAGGTTCTATCTCAAACCGACAACATGAAGTGAAAGCAATAACAATCTAAAGATAAACTAGTTTATAGGGAAAGGCAGAAAAATTATTTAAAGGAAATATACAACCTTTTCTTACGGATCTGATTCAGTGGAAGAGTTTGGATGTCAGAGTGTAGGATGCAGAACCGGAGCCCAACGATTTGTAGAAGATGCTGCTGGAAAACGGTCGACTGCGGGTATCGTTGTGGAAGCCCAACACGTTGCAGGGTCTGGATCCAATTGTAGAAGTCGGAAAATCAGGCCCACGAAAGCTTGCGTGATAACGGGCCGAAGGCTGGGGTCGGCCCGCTCGCCCGAAATCAAAAGCGCTAGATGGGACCCGAAGCTTCTGGATGGCTTCAGATCCCTCTGTGTGTTTGGGAGAAGATCTGAGGGAGACACCGGGGGGGGGGGGAAGAGTGAAAGAGGAGCGATGTCGGAGGGTGGGATCCCTCGTTTTGGGGAGCGAGGGGGTCGGCGAAGGCGGAGGATGGAGTCGGCGACGGAAGTCGGAGGTGGCGGCACAGAGGAAGAAGGGGTCTTGGTGAGATGAGAGGGGGAAGAAGAAAGGGGATTAGGGTTTTTAGAGATGAGGTATGGGGGGAAGAAGGTCTCGGTGAGCTGGGAGGGAGAAGAACAGTGTGGACTCGAAGGGTGGTGGAGGGTGGAGGCAGCGGAGAAGATGAAGGGGGGGAAAGGGGTGGCGGTGTGACCGAGGCAGCAGTGTGGGCGGTCGCGGAGGTGAGTGGCGTCGACGGATGAGGATGGCCTGGCGGCGAAGAGGAGAGGCGGCAGCAAAGGGGAACGCAGCGACCTGCCAGCGGCGGCTCTGTGGGCGGCCGGTCGTGAAGAAGAAGAGGTATTCTTCTTTTTTTTTTTTTGACTAGCTTGTGCGACTCACGTGCGATGAAGCACGTGTGTCTCACGTGGGTTGGGGCACATGCAACTCACGTGCAATTCTTTTTTTTTTTTTTTGGGGGGGGGGGCGGATCCGGGCTAGTGAACTGGTAACGGGTGAGGGACTTACCCGTTAACTGGTGTTTCTTCAACCTCCCGACGGTTTCGGGAGGTGGTACCGGGCTCTGCGGCTACAATTGCCGAGCGGACCCTGTGGCCTGCTGGGATGGACGGCAATTGGTTGCAAGCCCCCTGACTGGTTGGAGAGATCAGAGAAGAAGAAACCTCTCCTTGCTCCTTCTGGTGATAGCCGATCGAGAGGGAGGTGAACAGAGACGTAAGACTCTCCCTCTTCTTCACACTGTGCGCTGGTCGTCGACACTCATCATGCTCCGGCGTCCGTGGTGCAAAGTCTTTCGTGAAGAACTCGTGCGGCATACGAAGCAGGGGCAGCCTGTCCATACACCAGGCCTTTGGGGATTAGGACGGCTACTGGTGTACCGAGAGGGAGTCAGGAGGGAAATAGGCTGACAGGATCAGGGCGTTGGCACAGAGGCAAAGCCCTGGCTGGCTCTGATACCAAACTGATGCGGGGCAGGAGATTTAGGGAAGAAAATAAGATAGAAAAGGGGGAGGGGAGGGAAGTTCTGGAGTCCACCAGATGTCAAGACAAAGTTTTCATTCCAAAATACTCTACCCAAACAGTAGATATGGGGTGCCATATATAGCCCCCTATGCAACTACCCATGATCCCCACAAATGATCATGTAACTACCCATGATCCAACAACATCATGGGTCACTATACTAGCTAAATACAGTCAAACAAGCCAGCAACTAATAAAAGACGAAAATACATAAGAAATAAATGAAAATACACAAGAAAAATAAAACTAGGGTGGCCGAAGTGCTATGCACGCCGGCGACGCCTATATACATGCTGGAAACGGTGGTCTGTGTCCCTACTATTTGTTCTGTGATTCGTGCAAGGCTGATGGAAGTAGAGTCGCCAATGTTTAATTCCATTGTAGTAACAGTACACGGAAAAGGTGGGAGTTTTCAGTTGTTTTAGACACAAAAGGTCACACTCAATTGTTTTAGACACAAAAAAGGTCACAAATGAAAAGTCCACATAAATGACCAGAGAAAGAGAATTTCAAAGAAATCTTTGTTGGATCTCAATGGAAAATAATCATTACTACGAAATCTAGAAGGTCTAAGGCTACATTATGTCTAAAACAAATAAAAAAACAGATAAAGGCTGCACAGTGGATCATGCTAGTTGTCAGGTCAGTTGTAGGAATAGACCAGTTATAGTTTTATGAGTCAAAATCTGAAATCTATAGGTCAAGTGGTAAAAAGAGAAGCAATTAAACAAGCCATGAAGGCTAACAAAGCGACTGACTTGGGAAATGAAATGGTTTGCAAAATTTTGGTAGCGCATGGAACAATAAAAAATTTGATCAACCCGAGGAATTGAAAAGATGGATTAAATTCACAAAGGCGGCTAGTATAAATTTTTGATCCCGTAAAATAAGATTTCTGGTCCACTTTAATTCTAAAGGTTGAGAAAAGATGTAAGGAAAACAAGTTAATGAAATATGGGGTGAGTCGAACTCCCATAGGGCCAATTTTATTATAATTTTATACCATATCTTGTGAGGGGATCTGAGACCAAAATATAAATGGGACGATGGAAAGCATGTCTTTGTTGCTCTAATTGGACTGGACGAGAGGGTAGCAAAGGTTGAATGAAGTTCCTACAACACTGGAAGGGATATATTCAGCTACTGAAAAGACCATCAGGAGCAGTTCAAAGGATTCATGGCCAAAAGAAACAAATTTTTTCACCTGGAAAAGCTTAAGACCTCAAAATAAACAATGCAACTCAAGAAATAATTTCAGAGAGAATTCATTCAGCTACTGAAAAGACCAACAAGGAGCAGCTCAAAGGCTTCAAGGCCAAAAGAGCACAAATTTGTACCTAGAAAAGCTTAGAACCTCAAAGTAAACAATGCAACTAAGGAAAAGGATATTGGTGTTAGGTATTTTGCATTATGTTCAATTGATGATAGGAATGTTGCATTATGTTCAACGGATGGTAGGAATGTTGCTTTATGCTTGGCGGATCTTGACGGATGATAGGAATGTTGCATTATGTTTTGATGGTCATAAGCAGTTCCAATGCTGGAAACTGAAGCGAATTGGATTGGAAACAAACCTAATCGGTTGAATAAGTAATGCTTCAAATTATGTGAATATATTTTAATAGGCTATCTAGAATCCAAATGACAGATGATAATCAATTAAAATGATCGACTTTAACATCTATTTCTGGTATTGTAACGAAGAATAATCCAAAACTCGGGCAGAGAGAAAAGTAAGTGAAACAACTCTGTAAAAAGCTGGTCCTAGCCCCTGAAACCTGCTGGGATGATGCGTTATGTGGCAATCCTAATATGAAATCAAAGCAATGAACATTGTAATGTGAATGGACAAAGCACCTTAGTGAAAATACAGAGTGCAAGGAAAAATATAATCCTTTTTGGCAATGTGGTGCATCCAACTATCAGTTTGTCATCGGTATCTGATGGGCTCTGTACCAACATGTTGCCTTGACAAGATGCTACAATAGTAAGCCAATACAGAAACAGAAGAATCCCTAGGAGGCTGCTGATTATATTAGAAGCTGAGGTTCCAATTGAGGCACCTTTTGGTGGCACAAATTATTGCCTTCAGTATATTATTGAAATCCACTAGTATGAATCTAAAACATGTTTACCCACGGATGCTGGGGCTTCATGTTGGCACTTTATGGTCTATTTGGGTAATATGATTTGAGCACAATATTAGATTGCATGTTTTTGCTGCTGCTGGGTAATCTAGGACCTGATCTGATCCAAATTTGACCAAATAAATATAACGATCGGATTACATGTGAACCAACTTATTTGCTTCTGTATTCATTTGTCCATTTGCACACATATAATGGCTGATATACCGCATGGCTGGCTTCTCCATTATGTTCTCTTACTAGTTATATGGTTTTTCTTTTCTTTGTTGCTTATGTCACTCGTACAGGTTCGAGTAAATGGTTCAGACACAGAGCCAGTTTATCAATTTCTTAAAGCAAGCAAAACTGGTATATTGGGTTCTCGAATAAAGTGGAATTTTACCAAGTTTCTAGTCGATAAGGAGGGCAAAGTGATTGGCCGATATGGGCCAACAACTGCCCCATTGTCCATTGAGGTTTGTTTTTGCCATCTCTCTCTCTCTCTCTCGGCAGACACAAACACACAAGATTCTGTTTTCTTTCCTGGTTCCCCGTCATTTACGTATTTTGCTTAATTTTGTTCCCTCTTTGGGTTTGTAATCTACAGAAAGACATCCAGAAAGCATTAGGAGAGATTTAGCAGTCTTCTGTTCAGACTGGGGAGAGAATGGTCTTCTGTTCAGACTGGTGTACCATCCTTTGCATGAATATATATGCATACATTGCTGTTTTGTTCATATGACCATTTGATCATTATTTCGTGCTCTGACTTTTATTATTTGCAAATAGAGTCGCTTTTATGGGTTTGGTCATCTTCTTGTGCCTTTTGTCCTAGAGATGTACATGTTTGAGTTTGTGAACTGTCAAATGTCATTGACCTGCATTTGGTTTTGGTATATTTTGAAAGCAGAAGCCAGTAAATGGATGTAAACTGAACCATATCCCAGCATCCATTGCATCTTATTACTGAATGGGAGTCCCCAAAAAGTAGGACACCGAAATATTTATCTCATTTCCTTTAAAATATTGTGTTTTCTTGACCCATGGGCTTCACCTCAAAAGTTACTGGTGCTTTCAAACTGCACCCAGGGTTCTTTCTGATTCATTCAGCATTCAAGCCACGTTTGATACTTTGGAGCAGTCTACGTTTGATCCGGGCTGGTGGAACCTGCCATATTTCTCAGCAAACATGCAAACATGAAGCATCTTTCCTGCTGTTGTATAAGATTTTGCCGATTTCACCAGCTGCGAGTTCCATTATATTCCGTTTGCTTGGAAATTGGTTCAAAATTACTAGTTCAAAACAGTTGGGAGTTCCATTGCAGAAAATGTCGAGGCAGTTGCACACAAAATCTGTTCCACCAAGTATTTGTAGGGTATCCACATTAACATCAATGGATATCTTTTCATTGATACTTCGGCTTTTTTCAGTGCCTGGGTGTTACCAAACAGTGATCAGAACGTAAGCTTTAAGCAGCAGTTTGGGTTTAAATTTGCTGAAGATAACATTAAGGCCATAGTAAAATTTGTTCATAATATTGTCTGAGGCCCTAATTCAAGCTTTGGGTGCAGCGAGATATTGGGGTGCCAGCACGGTTATTTTGATGTTTTCTGGCAAGTACTTTCACCTTTTTCATTGATAGAAGATGGAATCATCAGGACCGTCTCTGGAAAGGCCCCCATCAAATTTATTGGTGCTGGCAGGATTCACACAAACCTTCTTTGCCAATGTCTAATATGATATCAGACCGAGTCAAGACCGCTCAATCCATATCCGCCCATGGGTAGACATTCATTCATCTAATCTTAGAGATAGATAAAACTATTAGATTCTCCCCTATTTATTATTATTGAGGTCCGTTCTTATAGAATTCAGGTAATATTCCTTTTCTACATAGAAGAGATTGTAACTTTTTTTAGATAGTTATTACTACTAGAAATAATCACAAAAAACTAAAATTTTCTTGGAGTTAGATCTCAATTTTTACATAAACTTTGTTTCAATCTTGTTGTCCTTCTCCTCTTGAATTAGAAGGTACACTAATTCAAATTTTACTCGAAAAGAAATTTTTTATTTTGATCTATCTATTTTGAGGTTTAAACATCATCATAGATCAACCTCCGTTGCATGTAGAGAATCCCTTGAGGGTGCTTGCACTCTTGTGGTGCTCATCGAGAGCTTCATCATTTTGGCGTCTGGCACAGTGAAAACAAATGTCGTATGAGAAATTACGATATTGAAAGTTTTTGTTCATAATCGAGTACTAGATATGATAGATCTTACTCCAAGACCACATCTAGACATAGCCAAACTAGTCCACAGCCCTCTTGGATCATCTATAATCCTAAATTATGCATTTGACCCTATCCAATCTATTTGGCAAGGTTGAATACTTAATGGACCAACCTAACATATCAAATCTTGCTGTTAAAATTCTTATCCGCTCGTTTCTAGAATGATTAAAGAATTATTGTTAAAAGTGACTAGACACTTAGAAAACTCTTGGTTAATATCATGATTTAACTGAATTTAAATTTTTCTAGTCCCAATAGATCGAAACCCTTATTACCCAAGTCAAGTCAAAGTTTTGACTCGCAGCCAACGCATTTAAAGTTCAAGTCAAAAAAATTGACCCATGCATGACTTAATTGAAGAATCCTTGACCCAAACCTCGCACAAATATGATCAGGTTGGGTCCAATTTATGGGTTGGGTTATACCATCCCTATCTAGGGCCGTATCGAGCAGCTTGAGATCGACTTGTGTTCAGCTGAAAAAAAGTTCAAATTAAGTTATATTTAGGCTAAACAAACCAAGCTTGAATGAGCAAAGCGAAACTTTAAATTAATTTCAATCTGAGCCAATAATTTATTGAGCTTAGCTTGGCTTGATAAATCATGAATATATTTGATTTTACATGCAATATATTATATGAATATTGGATCATTTGATCAAGGCTTTATTTAGTATACTTTTATACTCTTTCTTGTTTTTGTTGCCTAGCTCTAATGACTCAAATCAACAGCATGCTTAATAAGCTCATCTTATTAACAATTATTTATTTACATCATTATTAAAATATGTAATGGTAGGGGAGTCATTACAAAAATTCAAGGAGTGTACATGTAAATAGTGATTTTCAAAAGTTAAATATGCAATAAGCCATATACATAATATATTCTTTTCTTTATTGTTTAGATGCTACTATTTGATGATTATAAGTGGATATCTATATTTTTATATCTTAGCGCTCAAAAAGAATTGGTATTTTATAATGACTCAGTAAGGATTCATAGTTTGGGGAAGCAACTATTGTGATTTTTGCTTGGAACAAGATATACTGCATCTCGACACTCAGGATAGGGATTATCTCCATCTCGTCGCGGTCCTGTGTTGACACTGTTCGAACACATAGGATGGTGGAATGCCCTGCTATCCTATTGGAACTTAAATCTTTTTTTTTTTTTTTTTTTTTTGTGTGTGGTAGAAACGGCATTTCATATAACTCTAACTTGAGTACATCCAGCCTGGAACTTAAATCTTTGATGGTACTAAAGGGAGCGATGATAGGATCAAATATAATAGTGCAATTTGGATTGGGTTCAACTAAACCTAGCCGCCCAACCCGTATATTGGATACTATTGGATTGAGATATAAACTTTGGACTATGCTTCGGCTGACAAATTTCACTTGAGCTGAAGTATGGTTGGGTTAGGTTTCATTTTCAACCTAAGTAAAATCCGGCCTAATGTGATATATAAATAAATAGACAGTTCATATTTATTCTTCACTCATAGTTATATTTTCAATTGATTATGTACAAGTGTATCATTAAAATTGATGAATGTTTGATATGACCTCATTGCTCAATCAAGGTGTAGCTTCTACATTCTAAATATGATAAACTGTCATTGCTATGAGCTAAGGAGAAGTATTTTTTTTGTGGAAATTAAGTAACGATGATAGAATTATGATTATCATGCATATATAGTATGGTCATCTTTTCAAAGTAGACCACTTCAACAAGTTTCACTTTGATCTTTATCCTACGGTTTCAAGGTTATGTTTTAATTTGATCTTTATTTTTGAAACACTTTTAGTGTGGCTCAAATCCAAAGCAGCCCCCTAATTGCCTAACTTATTTTGTATCTTTCTGGATCAGATAAAGTTTGATCTCCTGAGCCAGATCGATAAAACTTCCGTTCGTATTTATCATTACCAATTTACGAGGCCACAGAACTTATCTTCGACTACTGAAAATGGCCCAAAAGCCACATTCCCAAATCAAAGTCAATTCACTCCATCTTGGCATATTTTTGAAGGTTCATCCAAATCACCCTGTGCCTCCCACACAGAGCAAGCCAGTTCTTGGTTCTCCAGGGACAATAACAATTAGGTTCGGCATTTTTTCCGAAAGCCCATGTCTTAGATAGATACACTGATAAAATTATACACGCAAGGTGATAGAAAGATAAGAACACAATTACACGTTCTTTAATCTAAGACGAAGCTTGTGAGGGCCCACGCCCCAGTTCCCTCAATTCCAGCAAACCGTGGCCTTACTTTTTGTTCGGGGGCTAACAGGAGTCCCCAGGTTGGTTCCGTTTTTTGACAGTTAAATAACAACCGGAAAAAATAACCGTTATATGCGTATCTCCCATTATTTGCGGATTAAGCTCTGCGCTGATCGCTGGGGGGAAAATCGTATAACATCTGTACGGAAAACCGTATAACAGCTGCACCCTGGGAAAATTAGCCGTTGTTAGCGTCCATTGTAGCTCTGTTTTGGGTTTCAAGAAAACTTAATACGCTGGGAGGAACAAAAGAAATCTTGAGCGTATTATAAACGCGTGGTTTTGAGGGTTTAAAATCTGGAAGCCGACTGAGATTGGGAGAAAAGCGCTCGAATCATAACGGTCTTCTTCTACTTCTTGTTCTCCTCCTTATTCTTCTCCTTCTATTTACAGAGACACTTCTCTGTTCGGGATTGGAGCAATCTTGGAGCGCAGATTAACAGAAAGACTGATATGGGAGAGAAGGAGAAGTTTCCCCGAGGGTATAGGTTTCTTCCCACCATGGAGGAACTCATCGAGTACCTCAAAGAAAAGGACTCCGGCAAACCCCTTCCCACCAACATCATCAAGGAAGTCGAGCTCTACAACCACCAGCCAGCAGTCCTCCATAGTAACTCCTATTCTCTCTTCTCTTATTAGCCAAGATATACATCTTGCTCGCTTTCAATTCTTTCTTTGTTTTTTCCTTTCAAACGATGAAAGAAGGATCTTGATTCTTGATTCTTGATTCTTGATTCTTGATTCTTGATTCTTGATTCTTGATTCTTTGCAGAGCGTTTTCCAAATACGAGGATAAAGAGTAGATACTTCTTCACCAAGTTGGATAAGAGGTCCAAGAACAAAAAGCATAGAGATCGCAGGGTCAAGAATGGAGGCCACTGGATTTGCAGCGCCGGAGACAAGCCAGTTCTTACGGATGGTGGACAATACACTGGTGGGGTATATAAAACCTTGACCTACTATGAGGGCAACGGCAGGTCTAAGAAGACTGGTTGGATCATGAAAGAGTATCGTCTTTCCGAGGAATCCAAGCAGCATCAGCCAACTGCAAACCAAGTAGGATTGATCTCATGCCTTTCTTTCGTACTACCTGACACCACTCCATCTTATTCATACGCCATTCTTTTGCGTATTAATTCTTTTGTAGGGAAGTGATTGGGTGCTGTGCGAGATCCATCATAAAGGGAATACAGCTGAGGATGATGAGGCCAGTGATGATTCCAGTGAAGAAGACAATGAAGCAGAACAGGAGGAGCCTGGCAATGCTGCTGGTCTGCTACCAGACTTCACACACCTCCAACATGACACGGTCACGGATATCCCTGGTTTTTCCCGAGTTGCAGCCCTTTTGTCCAGCGGTGGCACTGGAGTGGATCGATCTCTCCTACCATTTGGTGATTCACATATTGTCCCTGGCACTGGCATTGAAGACAGTCCTCCAGAGCAACCACCTGCTCCTTTTTCTTGTGACTGGATCACAAAGAACCCTGAAGAGCTTGAAAGTTTTTGTAATTTGATTCAACAAGATTTCCCCAACTTGGAGGAGGATACAGCTTGGCTTCCCCTGCCAATTCAAGCTGCTCCACCCAGTAATGCTCAACTTGGTGAGCAAGGTGTAAACTGGTTCTGCTAAGAGGAGTGATGAAACTAGTGGGAAGTAAACAGTTAGCAGGTTATCTAAGATAGGGTCCAAGGATTAAATTTTTGGCATTATGTAAGTTTATTTTGTACACAACAAAGGAAAGTGTAGGAATGAAACTCAGCCTGGGATACACTAATGTTGTAATATACCCAGTATGGTAAATTAAATTGAATGTATTGCAATTTATCAGCAAGTTAGCTGTTTGTCTTTCTATCCTGTTCCTTGCTACTCAACTAGTCTGTATTGTGATTTGTAGAACTATAGTTCTAATGCTCTTTTCACATGCAGTTTGGGTTTTTTCAATATCTGTTCCATGTGCATCTTTGCATCAATCATCCTTCTGCAAACAAGGGCAATGTGCCATAATTTGTATGGCTGAAAGTAGTGACAAGTTTACCATATCCCTGCACCGTAATGCCTTAGCCTTCCTTATGGATATTTGACTGCAAAGTTAGAGAAAGGATCCACAATTTTGACTATAGCCTCCACGAGCTGGAACATGCAAACGTCGCAGATTGATAGGTTTCCATGATTAGGAAATAATCATTACGAAAAACTAATCTTCTGAAAATTTTCATGCACGGTTCCAATTCCATGCAGCAATCAAGAGTCGCTGGCATCTAATATATCTGTGCCATCTGGCTTTGGATGCCCAGGGAAGCAATGACACTAAAACAAGTAGATATTGAAGATTGACTAGTTTCCATGATTAGAAAATAATTATTTTGAAAAAGAAATCTTATGAAAAATGTTTCATGTGGTGTCCCGATCCCTTCTTACTTTGGATATGCTGAGGGCAGTAGATTTGGAGTCCGAATGAGACTTTACATAGAAAGAAATGATGTTATAAACTCAGAGAGAGATCATAACAGAAATGAAAGAAAACAAGGATATGAAAGTTGATGGATAGGGCAATGGAACTCTGTCTTGCTCACTTGCGATTCTCACTTTAATGATTAAAGCAATAAACACATGATAGATGCATAGGTTCCTCCTTATGATACACTAATTCCTTATTCTGGAGAAATACAGCTGTTAGAGGACAATAAATCTATTTGACTTTGCCCCTTTCGCTTGGCAAAAAGAAAGAAATTGAACCAAAGAAAGTTATCATAAGTTGTTTGCATCAAGGTTCGCCACCTTTGTTCCGGTCCCCATATAGGTACCATCCTATTATAGATCGGTACGCCCGGTACATGAGATAGCTCTTTATACCGACACTCGATACTCCTCCCATACCATGTATCAGTATGGTAAGATACGGTCGATACGCATCGGTATCGATCGGTACAGCAAATCAAGGTTTGCACTCTTATCATTTTCAGAGCTAATGATGACCTTAAGTAATTTTGAGCTGATTTGAAATTTGGATTGCTCCAACTCCACCAACTGATGCTCTCCATCTTGATGTTCTTGGGATATTTACAGAGATGATTCTACTTGTTGCAGCATCCATAGCATCAAAACACACCAAAGGGCTAATCATTTGTAGCCAAGGTATGTCATACCGTACCGTACTATATCAGTTCAGTATCGGTACGCGATACGGGAGGCTTACCGACACTCGGTACACCGAACCGACCCCCATACCAGGTGTACCTATACAGTAACAAAGTGGTAACGGTACGGGGTTCAGTACGGGGATGACATATCTCGGATGTAGCCATTTTACTCTTGCATGTATAGGTAGGAAATTAAATTTCATAAACCTCATGATGTCTATGGAAGAATTAATGTCTATCACAGAATCAACCCTGGCATCCCCAAGGCACACATAACCCATTTCATTTGACAACATAGAAATTAGGTTCCAATTGACAAGAGATTGATAGAACTAGGCCAGCCTGCATCTTCTAAATCTCAAAGTACTCAATCCTCTTGAATTAGTGCAATCTATGAGTAGGGTGTTTCCTCTTGATATTAGCTGTAAGTAGCATAATCTATATTATCTTCCCCAAGCAACCTCTTGAACTCTTGATATCTTCTCTCCAAGATTCAGATGATCCTTTAGAGAAAGTGGCTAATTTGGAAAAAAAATGGAGATTTCATTAACTAGCTTAGGATAATTGAATGTACATGCTTTTCAGGTATAAAGAACAAGAAATAAATAACTACCTAGTCAAGAAAAGGAAAAATAGGTTACCTGGCATCATTCAAATCGTAAACAATTTTTGAATGCTTTTTCAGCTTTGGAAGGAGCTCAAGAACTATTTTATCATGGCAATCAACTTGAAAAGCTGTATTTGCCATACCACCCCAAATTATTCTTTCTACTGCATTTTTTGAGTGGTGTTCAAGTTGATCTGAAATCAGATTCTTTATTTTTTGACTCTTCATCTATAGACCATCTTTTGCCAAGTTTATTACTAGTTCTTTGTTGTTGGTAAGAGGCCTGCTTACCATGGCAGTTATGCTAAACCCACTGCTGACTTCTTAAAAGTGCTATTACAGAGCCACAAAACACATAATTGGTGCTTGTTTTAAGCTAGCCAAGAAAAAGGTTGTCCATAACCCTATACAATTACTTCCCCATTTGGCCTCTTAAGTGGATCAGTCTTCTAGCACATCTAGTGCTTCTATTACTTAATAACTCGACAGCTTCCAAATTTGTTGATCTTACAATCCATTCCTGGGCCAATTTTATTTCACATGGAGTGTTGCCTATTCTCCTGCTACCTCCCACTTTTGCTGTGTGTTGACCGGATGTAGGTCCTGAAAGTACAGATTGGTCATTGGTGGATTTGAGTATAGGGCTTTTGATGCCTCTATGTTGGTTCACTTTAGTTTCTTATACTCTCCCTTCAATATTTTTACATCTAATGGCAATTGCATTTTTGCTAAGCAATCGGGAATTTTCCATTTGATATTGCTATTCATTTTCATACTCGATTTTTCTGCTTATGTCTTTGCTTGCTTCATAGTTTTGAAATTTGGAGATCTTCGCCATCTCAGCGTGTGGCTGAGAAAGATGGATCGAGATATCAGCTTATCACGGTTATGGAAACTTAGGCCAAAAAAGGAAAGGCAAAGATATTTCTGGATCTTAATAGGTATGTTAGGACCGCTAAAAATGAAATCTTGGCAAATATAGTAAATTTGAGACTAATTAGCATTTAACAACACTAGTTTTAACTTTAACAACAAAAGTTATTTAAAATGGTGGACTGATTAGGAAATCTAAGGTTGTTATTTTGAAATGATAATGGTTTATGCTCTAAAGGGGTCATTGGTTGGTATAATGGTAAAATATTTAGGCCGACAAGCATAATGATGCAGGTTAAAGTTCTGGGGCAGCCATTGTATAAAAAAAAAGCCACAAATTAGGACCAAGATTCACTGGACTGGTATTGTGGGTTGTACCCAAAGAATGCTGAACTGGCCCGTACCAGCCGGTTCAGCCCATACCGAACCGGTACCGGCTCTGACTGGTCTGGTTTGGCGTTAAAAAGCAGTACTGGTCCGTACTGGTCGGTATCGGGCCTTACCGGCCCGAGCTGGCCCATACCGGCCGTACTGGTTCCAAATTTTTTTTGAGCTTTTGGATGCATGTACGCCTACCGGTACCGGTTCGACGATCCTTGGTTGTACTAGCTGGCAAGTGATTTGGTATGGTACCGGTATGTACCATATTGATTCGGGGCGTGCCGAACTGGGGAGAGGGAGAGGGCGGAGAGGGAGGAAGAACGAGAGGGAGGGAGGGAGGGAGGGAGAGGGTTTGTGGAGAGGGGGAGAGAGAGAAGGATAGGGAGGGAGAGAGATGGCTTACAGAAAGGAGAGAGGGAAGAGAGAGAAAGATCAGGATTTACCATATCTACAACGGTAGTCAGAAGCCCCGAAGACACAAATTAGGACCAGGGTTCACTGGACAGGTATTGTGGGTTACCTAAGGAATGCTGAACCGGCCTATACCGACTAGGTCAGCCCGTACCGAACCGGTCTGATTTGGCGTTAAAAAGCAGTACTGGCCCGTACCGGTCGCTATCGGGCCTTACCGGCCCGAACTAGCCCATACCGGCCCGAACTAGCCCATACCAGCCGTAGTTCCAAATTTTTTTTAGGGCTTTGGATGCATGAACCAAGCCGAACTAGAGCTATCAGTGCCAACCAGTACACCTACCGGTACCGATTCAGCTATCTTTGGTTGTACCAGCCGGCAAGTGATTTGGTATGGTACCGGTATGTACCGTACTGATTTGAGGCGTACCGAATTGGAGAGAGGGAGAGGGAGGAGAGGGAGGAAGAACGAGAAGGAGGGAGGGAGGGAGAGGTATAGGGTTTATGGAGAGGGGGAGAGAGAGAAGGATAGGAAGGGAGAGAGACGGCTTACAGAGAGGAGGGAGGGAAAAGAGAGAAAGACCAGGACTTACCTCATCTACAACGGTAGTCAGAAGCCTCGAATCCTAATCCTAGCCATAGACCGGGGTCTGACATGTCAGTGAGGGCCTCCATGTCGTCGATTGAGGGTGGCAGTGTCATCTTCAATGTCGATTGAGGATGATAGCATCATCTGCAGCGTCAGGATGACAAATCGTCTTCGGCGTTGTTTGAAGCATGGTCTCAAATCCCATTGGAATGTACTGTAGGACACTAGGATAGGGTACCATTTTGAGTGTCGGGACAAGACTGTCCCACTATTGTCCCAACATTTCGATCGGCATATCCTTGGCCATTGCTTGTCCTAAGTGTCGGAATTTTGGAATGGCGATGCATCCTATTCCATGGGCAAATTGGGACATCCCCATCCCATGGAATTTAGAACTTTGGTTTGAAGGCGATAGTGTCGGTTGGTGTCGAAGAGGGGAGAAGAGGGTGGGTGCAATTGAGAAGGATTGGAAGGTTTTTATAAGTTGAGCCGACCTGAATGGACAACCATTCTGATTTTGTGTCGGTTTGGTTTAGTACAGGCCGAATTGCCCAATTTGCCCAGTTATGGTCTCGGCAATCCAGTATCCTAAGAGGGGTGAACTGAGGGCAGTCCTAACCATCGTCTGTCGAACCAACCTGAACCGGGTGAGCACCGAGGTCTTGAATGACCTCTCCTAGGATTGTCCTCAGTTCGCCTCTCCCAGGACCCCATGCCTGCCCGATTCAGGTCAGTTCGGAAAACGATGGCCAGGACTGCCTTCAGTTCACCCCTCTTAGGATACCAGATTGCCGGAACCATAACTGGGTGAGATCCTTTTTTATTGGCTTATGTTTCATGATATATCAATTTATTTTAGCTGAGATAATATGGGCCAAGACATCAAATATATTGTATGAGTGAGTTCCTGATATGGATACAAACCCTCTTAGCCAACTTTTGGGTAGAAAACTTTTTAAAGTTAACTAACATACTGATCATGAGTCCATTTTCTCATTCGGCTTTTGCCCATGGTTGGTGTATCAAGAAACTAATTGTGATGAGACAGAGACAATGAGGCCCCACATAGGTCATGAACATCTTGCTGAAATTGTTTCAGCTGATGTGCCACCTTCTCCATCCACTTGTATTAGTTTAGTTTCTTTTCTATACAATACACTTTGGGTCTATCTGGATCTAGTTCTATATTTAATTAATAGAAATGTCATGCACATCTTATGTTTGGACACTCTGCATGATCTGTAAGCTTGCCAAACAACTGAACAAGTACAATTTCTTGTGATAGACTTGATAGATTTAAATGCAAGTGATCTTTGGCTGCTGAAGGAGGCTAAAGCAAGTGTTTATGAGCAAATCAACCTTTAGATTAGTGACCTCTACAACATAGAATTTCATGATTATGGGATTAATTTTGGCTGGTCCTAAGTCAGCTTGCTAATTAATCACCTGACAATGTAGTGGACTAGAAGACGAGCTATATTATCAGCAAGTAGACCGGCAAGCAAGATATGTAGAAGTATACATCCATTGCAGTAATTCCAGACATTTTAGACTAACTGGAGATGAGGATTAATGATGCTGCTTGGAAAGGAAGATAGTCACATCTCATGGTAATCATTTTAGATGATGCGACATCATTGAAGACAAAACTTGCATAAAGATTGATGCACAAATCATGATTATCTTGAAGTTGTGAGGAGCAACGAGCTGATATTAGCAGCTCTTCCTTGATGCAATATGATCAGTGGAAATTGTGGATAAGTTAGAAATTTGAGACTGAAGGATTTGTTGGGTGACTCATGCAAGGCTGATGGAAGTAGAGTCACCAATGTTTAATTCCATTGTAGTAACAGTACGCAGAAAAGTGGGAGTTGTCAGTTGTTTTAGACACAAAAGGTCACACTCAATTGTTTTAGACACAAAAAAGATCACAAATGAAAAGTCACGTAAATGACTAGGGAAAGAGAATTTCAAAGAAATCTTTGTTGCATCTCAATGGGAAAATCATTTACTACGTAAATGACTAGGGAAAATAATCTTTGTTGATCAATGGGCTACATAATGTCTAAAATAAAGAAAAAAAACAGATAGAGGCTGCACAGTGGATCATGCTAGTTGTCAGGTCAGTTGTAGGAAGGGACCAGTTAAAGTTTTATGAGTCAAAATCTGAAATCTATAGGTCAAGTGGTAAAAAGAGAAGCAATTAAACGAGCCACGAAGGCTAACAAAGCGACTGACTTGGGAAATGAAATAGTTTGCAAAATTTTGGTAGCGCAAGGAACAATAAAAAAAATTTGATCAACCCGAGGAATTGAAAAGATGGATTAAATTCACTAGTTGGGATCACAAAGGCGGTTAGTGTAAATTTTTGATCCCATAAAATAAGATTTCTGGTCCACCATAATTCTAAAGGTTGAGAAAGTAAGGAAAACAAGTTAATGAAATATTGTTTTACTCACCCACAGAGCCAATTTTATTATAATTTTATATGATATCTTGTAAGGGGATCTGAAACCAAAATATAAATGGGACGATGGAAAGCATGTCTTTGTTTCTCTAATTGGACTAGACGAGAGGGTAGCAAAGGTTGAATGAAGTTCCTACAACACTGGAGAGGACATATTCAGCTACTGTAAAGACCATCAGGAGCAGTTCAAAGGATTCATCAAAATTTTTCACCTGGATAAGCTTAAGACCTCAAAATAAACAATGCAACTCAAGAAAGAATTTCAGAGAGAATTCATTCAGCTACTGAAAAGACCAACAAGGAGCAGTTCAAAGGCTCCAATGCCAAAAGAGCACAAATTTGTACCTACAAAAGCTTAAAACCTCAAAGTAAACAATGCAACTAAGGAAAAGGATATTGGTGATAGGTATTTTGCATTATGTTCAATTGATGATAGGAATGTTGCATTATGGTCAATGGATGGTAGGAATGTTGCTTTATGCTTGACGGATGACAGGAATGTTGCATTATGTTTTGATGGTCATAAGCTCTTCTCATACTGGAAACTGAAGCAAACTGGATAGGAAACAAAACCTAATCGGTTGAATAAGTAATGCTTCAAATTATGTGAATATTTTCTAATAGGCTATCTAGAATCCAAATGACAGATGATAACCAATTAAAATGATCTACTTTAACATTTATTTCTGGTTTTGTAACGAAGAATAATCCAAAACTTGGGCAGAGAGAAAAGTAAGTGAAACAACTCTGTAAAAAGCTGGTCCTAGCCCCTGAAACCTGCTGGGATGATGCGTTATGTGCCAATCCTAAAATGAAATCAAAAGCAATGAACATTGTAATGTGAATGGACAAAGCACCTTGGTGAAAATACAGAGTGCAAGGAAAAATATAATCCTTTTTGGCAATGTGGTGCGTCCAACTGTCAGTATATCATCGGTATCTGATGGGCTCTGTACCAACATGTTGCCTTGACAAGTTGCTACAATAGTAAGCCAATACAGAAACAGAAGAATCCCTAGGAGGCTGCTGATTATATTAGGAGCTGAGGTTCCAATCGAGGCACCTTTTGGTGGCACAAATCATTGCCTTCAGCATATTATTGAAATCCACTAGTATGAATCTAAAACATGTTTACCCACGGATGCTGGAGCTTCATGTTGGCACTTTATGGCCTATTTGGGTATAATGTGTTTTGAGCACAATATTAGATTTCATGTTTTTGCTGCTGCTGGATAATCTAGGACCTGATCTGATCCAAATTTGACCAAATAAATATAACGATCGGATTACATGTGAACCAACTTATTTGCTTCTGTATTCATATGTCCATTTGCGCATATATGATGGCTGATATACTGCATGGCTGGCTTCTCCATTATGTTCTCTTACTAGTTACACGGTTTTTCTTTTCTTTGTTGCTTATGTCCCTTGTACAGGTTCGAGTAAATGGTTCAGACACAGAGCCAGTTTATCAGTTTCTTAAAGCAAGCAAAACTGGTATACTGGGTTCTCGAATAAAGTGGAATTTTACCAAGTTTCTAGTTGAATATATGCATACATTGCTGTTTTGTTCATATGAACATTTGATCATTATTTCGTGCTTTGACTTTTATTATTTGCAAATAGAGTTGCTTTTAAGGGTTTGGTCATCTTACCGGCTTTAAAGTATCTTGTGCTTTTTGTCCTAGAGATGTATATGTTTGAGTTTGTGAAACTGTCAAATGTCATTGACCTGCATTTGGTTTTGGTATATTTTGAAAGCAGAAGCCAGTAAATGGATGTAAACTGAACGACATCCCAGCATCCATTGCATCTTATTACTGAATGGGAGTCCCCAGCAAGTAGGACACCGAAATATTTATCTCATTTCCCTTCAAATATTTTGTGTTTTCTTGACCCGTGCGCTTCACCTCAAAAGTTACTGCTGCTTTCAAACTGCACGCTGGGTTCTCTCTGATTCATTCAGCATTCATGCCTGAAGCACTAAACGGTTTGTACTCTTCTTGTTGGTATACTTTGGAGCAGTCTACGTTTGATCCGGGCTGGTGGAGCCTCCCATATTTCTCAACAAACATGCAAACATGAAGCATCTTTCCTGATGTTTTATAAGATTTTGCCGATTTCACCAGCTGCGAGTTCCATTATATTCCGTTTGGCTGGAAATTGGTTCAAAATTACCTGTTCACAACAGTTGGTAGTTCCATTAAGCTGATGCAGAAAATGGCCAGGAAAAAAACACTCTAGTCCCTCTGATTTTAACTATTTTAACCGGTCGACTTGCATGTCAGCATAATCAAACAAAATTCACATTGAGACATTTACTTCCAAGCTTGTTTCTTTTGTCTCCTCTGGTGAGAACCAAACATAGGTGGTGCCAAGAGCATCGCCCTCTTTTTGCTGGTATTGTTATCAGCAAGAAATCAGATAAAGTTTGATCTCCTGAGCCAGATCGATAAAAACTTCCGTTCGTATTTATCATTACCAATTTACGAGGCCACAGAACTTATCTTCGACTACTGAAAATGGCCCAAAAGCCACATTCCCAAATCAAAGTCAATTCACTCCATCTTGGCATATTTTTGAAGGTTCATCCAAATCACCCTGTGCCTCCCACACAGAGCAAGCCAGTTCTTGGTTCTCCAGGGACAATAACAATTAGGTTCGGCATTTTTCCGAAAGCCCATGTCTTAGATAGATACACTGATAAAATTATACACGCAAGGTGATAGAAAGATAAGAACACAATTACACGTTCTTTAATCTAAGACGAAGCTTGTGAGGGCCCACGCCCCAGTTCCCTCAATTCCAGCAAACCGTGGCCTTACTTTTTGTTCGGGGGCTAACAGGAGTCCCCAGGTTGGTTCCGTTTTTTGACAGTTAAATAACAACCGGAGAAAATAAACCGTTATATGCGTATCTCCCATTATTTGCGGATTAAGCTCTGCGCTGATCGCTGGGGGGAAAATCGTATAACATCTGTACGGAAAACCGTATAACAGCTGCACCCTGGGAAAATTAGCCGTTGTTAGCGTCCATTGTAGCTCTGTTTTGGGTTTCAAGAAAACTTAATACGCTGGAGGAACAAAAGAAATCTTGAGCGTATTATAAACGCGTGGTTTTGAGGGTTTAAAATCTGGAAGCCGACTGAGATTGGGAGAAAAGCGCTCGAATCATAACGGTCTTCTTCTACTTCTTCTTCTCCTCCTTATTCTTCTCCTTCTATTTACAGAGACACTTCTCTGTTCGGGATTGGAGCAATCTTGGAGCGCAGATTAACAGAAAGACACTTCTATTTGCACGAGTCGACTCCGAGACTCCGCGACCATCAACAGACAGAAAACCAAGTTACTGCCTCTGAGATTCGAGTCGACTCCCAGACAGTTCGAGTCGACTCCAAGGCAGCGCGACCCCAAAAATGCAGAGGATCAGTTTTCGGGCTCTGAGAGCCGAGTCGACTCCAAGAGAATCCGGAGTCGACTCGAGGAAGAAAATCAGAAAGTATGTCCTTTGGATTCATGGGATGAGCCGACTCCGAAGATGCCAAGTCAGCTCCAGATGTTGGCGAGTCGACTCCGGTTAAGTCGAGTCGACTCCCAGTCAAGGCATGCACTTTAATTCAAATTTGGAACAGTAGCCGAGTCGTCTCCAGTAAAGCACGAGCCGACTCCTGCAACAGGCGAGTCGACTCCTGATCGCGCGAGTCGACTCCCGATCCCAACGGTAATATTGTCAGGAAGTGCAGACTGTGTCCAACAGCTCTATTTTTGTCTCTAACGGCTATTTTCTTGTTTCCACGCCATCTAAAGCTATAAAAACAAGAAGAGAGCTAGGGGAGAACTTATGGAAGTGGGAGAGATCATTTAGGAAAGAGATTCCAAAGAGATTACAAGGGAAATCTCCCATAAGCACAAAAGGGCCATTCAAAGTAAAATAGAGAGAAGAAGAGCATCCAAGTGAATCCCAAAGCTTCCTCTCCATCCGTGTGCTGCCTCGGTGATCCTCTACTTCGTGCCAAATCAGAAGAGGGTCAAGTAAAGAAGAAGCCGAGCTCCTTCATCTTCAAAACTCGTTTGAGGGCTTCTCTTTACTCTATTTGTTTATATTGTCATATTTGCTTGTTTAAGAAGCTTTGTTTTGTTTTTATACTTTGTTTTAATATCTTGTAACTTGATTCAATCAAGGGATTGAATCAAGGGGTTAAGGTTTGTTGGTGAGCCAAAGGGAAAACCAACTGTGTAAGGTTTGTTGGTGAGCCAAAGGGAAAAACCAACTGTGTAAGGTTTGTTGGTGAGCCAAAGGGAAAACCAACTGTGTTAGGTTTGTTGGTGAGCCGAGGGTAAAACCAACGAGTAGGGTTCGATTGTGATCCCGGAAAAACAATCGGAGTGGTTCTAGTCGGTGAGCCTGGGAAAACCGACCGAGTTCGTTGTGCGCTCGTAAAACAACAAGTTGGGTTGTGAGCTTGTAAAACAACCGGCTGTAATCGGTAGGATTATAGTGAAATTTCCAAGAGGTCTTGGGGAGTGGATGTAGGTGCTGGGGTGCACCGAACCACTATATGTCCTTTGTGTTTGTAATGCCTCTAGTTATTGTCTAACTAACACACTTACTTACTTAGATAAATTGCTTGCTTAATTCTTATCCGCACATCCTTTAGTTGCAAGCATATTTAATCAAGTCGAAGTCTATACATCAAACCCTTGCTAAGTTTTAACTTTCACTGTGCATCTATACAACTTAGCATAGTTAATCAAAAAGTTTTAGAAGTAGCATAAAAGTTTTGAAAGACCCAATTCACCCCCCCCTCTTGGGTTGTATCTACTGGGCAACAAGTGGTATCAGAGCAGGTGCTCTAAGTTTAATTATTGATCTCACGATCAAGAGCCAAAGATCATGACAAGTCAAATAGATAGTTTTCTAGGAGAAGGACAATCAATTGATACACCTCCACTATTTAATGGGATAAACTATACACATTGGAAATACGCATGCGCATTTTTATTCAATCACAAAACTATTATTTATGGAAAATCATAACAAATGACCTTCACACACTCTCACAAACTATTAATGAAAAGGACTTAGCACAATTGAACGCTAATGCTATGAACATGTTATATTGTGCTATTCAAGAAACGAAGTTTAATGAAATTTCTGCATGCTTATCTGCTAAGGAGATCTGGGATACTTTAGAAAATATTTATGATAAATCTCAGACTAGCTCACATGTGCTTCAAATATATACTAACAATGAGACTGCAGAAAAGGGTGTTGAATCTTCCTCAGTCGAGTCGACTCCAAGTATCTCAGAGTCGACTCTCAAGTTCACCGAGTCGACTCCAATAAGGTCCGAGTCGACTCCGAGGCAAATCAGCTTCCTAAAGACAAAGAAGAAAAGGAAGCAAGAAGAAAGGAAGAAAGAGATAAAAAGGAAGAAAGCCTTGACCAAGAAAGAGTCAAGCCAGAAAATAAAAGTTAGGAGCGACAATGATGATATTAGTTCCAAGAAACTACAAGAGGTAACTAACTTGTGCTTTATGGCACAAGAAGACAAGGTAAAAACTGAATCTACTCTTACATCAAATAATTTTCAAGAAGAATTTTTTTATGATGAATTATTAAATGCTTTTCATGATTTGTATGGTGAATGTAGAAAATTAGCTGTAAAGAATAAAAAAACTAAATCTGAAAATTTCAAAAGAAAGAAATTCTAATGATGAAATACAAGAGAAACTAAATTCTGAAAATGAATGCTTAAGGTCATTTTCAGAAGAATTGATTCAGAAAAATCATAGCTTAATTAAAGAAAATCAAAACTTAAGCGAAGAAATTAATCAATTAAAATCTTGCATTAACAAATTCACCGTAAGCTCAGAAAGATTAAAATGATGTTTGAAAGCCAACATGCTGATTTTGATAAATCAAAATTTAGCTTGACTCCTTCACTTAGCCATAAATTTCTAGAGAAGAAGGTTATCAATTTACCAAGCAAACCATTAAATAAGATAACTTATTTCAAAAATGAAAAGGATGGGAATAACAACTTTACCTATCATTCTAGTATAATTAAATCAAATGGTAAAGTTATACTATTAAACAGATATGGGTTCCAAAAGGAACCATATGTCCTAACTCTCAAAGACTCAAGCAAGCTTGGGTACCCAAAATGAGAAAATGAGGATGTACACATAGGTGTACCAAGGTACCCATGGAACATAAAGAAACTTAAAAAGTTATTAACAAAAAATAATAAAGAAATCAGTAATTCTTGCATCTCATCATTATTTGTGCTTTAGTATTTGATATGATTTGCTAGTAGTGATCAATTTTGTGATATAGAAAATACTTTTGGAAATATAATCAAATCATTTCATTTTACTCACTAATGGATAAGGTGCTAAATGATTAATCAACTTATTAAGAATAACTCTATGAATTCTCTATATGCTTGATTGAGAGTTTTTATCTATGGCATTATTGTTTATTGATCATAGATTATGATAATGTGTACTTGGTATGCTTTTGAATATATGCACTATGAATACCAAGATTAAAGAAACCATATTTGGCATATGAAATCAGCTCATGCTAGTATGTACTTAATCTCAAAAGACCTTGCCATAGGCTTACTTAGATTATCCTCTTAAAGGTCAAAGTTTTACTATGCATGCTAACTAAGGAAACAAACAAAAATAATTTCTAAATCTAGAGATGTTGTTTCCAACACTAATTTTTCAAAAGCTTACATTAGCCTTGTTCTTGGCTCTCAAATTAAAATATTTTCTGCATTGGCACAAACTCACAAAAAGCGATCAAATGATAAAGGTTTGCAAACTATGAAATCATGGCATAGTAATTGAAAACCAATTTTGTGTTAAGTTGTGCACAGAAAATAATATTTTCAGCACCAAGGACACCTTAAGTAAAATAGGATTAATAGAATTCTTGAAGAAATGAAAAAAAGACAATTGTGTATGATAGTCATCTACTTAAATGATTTTTTTAAAAAAAAAGCTATCATCACTGCTTGTCATACATATGATTTCTATTAGATCTATTTTTGATGAAAACTCCTTTTGATCTTCTGAAAATGGAAAAATGAACCATTGCATATCTTTCATATTTTTCAGTCGTACGTGTTATGCTTGATATGTTCTTATGAAAAATAATGCCAAATCTGATAGAGATATGTCTATCCTTGGATATCATTCATCAAGCAATGGCATATAGAATATTCAATGAAAAGATTTTAGTTGCAAAAATATCAAGTCGTCTTATTCTCTATGAGACTAATGACTTATTGTCAAGATACTAAGATCAATTATATATGGTTAATCTTTTACATATAACAATCTGAAAACTTGTTAATAATTATAACAAAATTGAGTTTTTCAGAAATGCACTTAATGAAGAAAAATTGATAACTACTAAAAAGACTGAATCAAGAAAAGATGAAAATAGATCTTGATTCTTGCATGATTAAAAGTAAAGATCACCACTATCATTTGCTTGACTCATGAGCTTTATATTCTGTCAAATGAATGTGTAGAATTCACTCCTATGTGGTTATTTTCATTAAAAAGTAGATCTATGTCAAATAACCACCATATTTAAAAATTACACATTACATATATGATAAAGCAATATGTGATTTAAAACAAGCATCAAAAAGCTTGATATATAAAAGCTTAGGTAACCTTGTTGATAGAAAGTAATAGTGATAAATCTATGCATCAAAAAGAAGAATCTATGATATCTTGCTTGCTCATAGCACACATTGATGGCATCATTTTGTTCTACCAATGAAAATTTATATGAATAGTTATGTTGCAAGGTGAGTTTGAAATATGATGATGAATTAACATTCTTCTCTCAAACCTCCAAATTAAGACAAACAGGAAAGGGGATCTTCATTGACCAACGTTAGTCCACAAGAAAACTCTTATGGAAGATTGGCGTGAAGAAGGTATATCTATGACCCCATCTTGTAGAAATTGTAAAGGATGAGCAAAGTAGATCTATTGTTTAAAGCTGTATTGAAGCATGATAGAATAATTATTTTATCATACAGCTAGTAGACCAGATTGTATGCTCATTATGTGACCTTGTGCAAGACTTCAATCTAACTTTAATTAATCATATTTTATTGATAACAAATACGTCATAATCTGAATTTTGATAGAAACAAACGTTTAAGATAAGTTGATTAAAACTTAGTTAACACATCTTATTGATAATTATCTTAAGCAAATAGAATCTAAACTAAATTGATTTGACCTTGATAAATCTGTCTATTGCCTCACATGCTTGTCCTTGAACTATCTTGGTTAATGAATCTATCTCTTTAGTTCAAGTGATATGTGCTTGCTTATATTTAGGCAATCTCTTGAGTAAAGTGACTCAACATGCAACTATTGTCATATCTTATATTGAGTCATCTAATTAAAAAATATATATATGTTGGATGAATGCTTTGTATCTTAAAGAAACTAATGACCTTCCTTCAAGAAAGAAAAATGAGAAATTTCAACTTGAAGGATATCTTCATGTAAGATACACTAAACATTCACATGCAAACAAGAGAGAGGATCTTCTTCAGCCAAAAGTTCACACATAAGAAATCTAGTTTGGCTTGAAGAACATATAATGAATAGGTAATTTTAGATACCTTTCTCACAAATTAATTGAGCAAAGTCAATAACTTAAATCCTATTATGGCATGATTAAATTCTTTAATTATTAATTTTTGATATCATGTCTATATGTGTATTGACTGACTTATACTTTTAGAAATTGTTTCATGGTTTGCTCAATCTAAAATATATCTGCCTATGTCATAACCATGAAATACACAAGTATATGATTAAAACTCTGATTTAGAATGACTTGTGAGAAGCTACGAATTCTTGGGCATAATGAAAATAGTGTTTGCATGATATACCTCTATACGATACATTTCATTATTTCTTTATTCTGCTCTTTCATGTAATTACTTGAGAATAACAAAAAGAGAGAGAGATAAAGAAAAGAAAATGGACATTGTTCAAGAGATGAAAAATCTGAGCAAAGGCAAGTACTTCAATCTTAAGGAAAAGCAAAACAAGCATAATATATTCGGCACATTTGGAAGGGATAAAATCTATAATTAATTACACTCAAACAGGGAGAGTTTGAAGTAAACATTTTAACCTTTCTATATTGCTCATCATAGGGATGGTGCCAATGGGGAGGCTAGTGGTAGTACCCGGCACTATTTGACCCAACTATTCGGTGTAGGGCATATTAGGGACGGCACAAGAGGGAGGCTAGTGGTAGTACCTCGTGCCCCTTCCCAACTCCACCGGATAGGGAGCAAATAGAGTATAGAGCATAAGAAAGTAAAAATGAAAGACAAAGTAAAAAAGTATATAAGAAGAATCAAGTCAATTTTTTATCACTTGAAAACATACTTTAAGGATGAAATCATGCAAGATTATATTAAATAGGGGAGTTTATTTGAAAAGAATTGATTTTGATCCTTGACATGCTTGTTCTTATATTTTAATGTATGACTTAACACATAATATATTTTGCATATGGTATGATGTTTGAATTATGGGTTCTCAATATTTTGTAATGCTCCATGCTTGGACAATTTGATTGAATGTTTGAATACTACATAAATTTTTGTTTGGTATTATTGAAAAGAAATTTCAGATTGTGTTCACAATCATCTTTAAAATCTGAAAGTTGAAAAAGGAGAAGAGAAGGATATCTCTATTTAGGAAAATGAATTGATTTGTTCTATCCTTCAACTTTGCTAAATTGGTATATTGTTAAAATTCCTACCAAAACTCAAATTAAATACAAAGATTCTGAAATGCTCTAATGTTATTGAAATATGTGTTTTCAATCGTAATGATTTAAGATGAGCTATAATGTGGAAGATACATATCTCAAATTATGATTTTGAAAGCCTCAATTGAAAATCCTATGTAATTCAGAATCTGATTTTGTATAAAAGCTTAAACTCAATATGATTTCTAAATAAAATCTTAATGTAAGAAAAACAGAATTAATTTGATGCCTTGGTTGATTGCTCCGATACGCATCCGAAACATATCATTTCTTATCTTCAAAGTTACTAATATTGGTCCAAATGATGTGTCTTTCGATGATCTTGATTGCAAACAAAAATTTCTAAATATATGATTTATTTTGATATTAAAAAGATTTATTGTGCTTCATGTATACATTGCTGAAAAACTATGATTAAGAAATTGAGTTCTATAAATATATATACTCAATGATCATCTATATGTTTTTCTCTCCTACATTATTAAAGACTTCCATCAATAGAGTGAATGATCTTAAAACTAGAAATATTTCAGTTCACTCAAATGACTCTAAAAGAAAGAAAATGTAAATGCTTTTGAAAAAATTGAGCTTCAAATGAATCATTTTCTGATTAATATTTCTATACATTTTCTCTAAGATTAGAGAAAGCATAACTTGTTCGTAAAGGATTAGAAAGAGTAATTACTACAAATTTTGAATAATACTAGATTACTCTACATTCTCGATATTACAGAATTTCAGTGTTATTCACGTTTATCACTAAAATCTGAAATTCAACAATTTAAAATGATTAAAGAAGAATGCATCTTTTGAGGGGGAGCTTTAGATATTCAGTATCCTATCCCAAAGACACTTTATTTTGATGCATACTTTGAATTTTATGGATTGATTTTGATGAACCTCCTTATATTGCAAGACATGCTTTAATTTACCTTGAGATGAGTTCTATAAAGGTTGTCTTATCTCAAACCTTGAGTCTTATGAAAAGCTAACTGAAATATATTTTTGAGATTGACAATTTATTGAACATTATCTTAGGATTCTAAACTCTTAAATGGAATGATCAATTGAGGGGGAGAAAGAAAATTTCAGAAGGAGAGGTCTTATGGAACTTAATCGCATAAATCTATAACTAAAGGAGAGAAAGAATACTAAATGAAAAGTGATCTAATACTCTCCAATATGTATCATCTGAAATTTAAATCTGAAAATTTTATGATACACCTTGAGGCGTGTTATTTGGTTAGTATATCTTATGCATCACTCATGAACCAAATTACAAATCTTAAGAGCCTCTAATTTAATGAAACAGGGGGAGAACAATGTATCTCTCTTAGAAAATCTATTTTGAACCTCACTAATGAGTTTTAATTGGCTTGCTCTTTAGAACTTCTATTTTGATGGGCAAAAGGTCTTAAATGAACAAGCTTTCATACTTAGTGAAGAGAGGTTAGATTTCCACTCATATTTTTCCTTGAATATCATTTGTGGTACTTCTTGAATTAACCTAAGGAAGATTCCACCTATACTTGATTAGAAAACTATCTGTGGTATCAAATTAAAAAACCTCTTGAATTCACACTCGATGTGTTCTTCTCTGATCTTTGTACTTAATGTTTCACTATCTTTTTGATGTTGTCAAAAAGGGGGAGAAATATCTAAGTATATGCTATATACTCAGAATGCTTTATTACTTTGAATTGAATACAAATCAGCTTAAAATTTAAATATGTTGATTGTGTTAAGCTGATTAAATCTAAAGCATTATCATGAAGTATGTTTTTAAAATATATTTTTCTACTTCATGCAACTTAGCTATGTATTACTTCTAGAAATCAATATCTTTTATATTGCATATACTCCAAGTTTTGTCATCATCAAAAAGGGGGAGATTGATGACCCAAAGATTGATTCATAGATTGATTTTGATGATCACAAAACCTTGAAGTATAGATACTAATGTTTTATGTTGCAAGGAGAAAGATATTTATTTTGCAAGGAACATAGCAAGTTGGAAGAACACAAGAAGGCCTCCAAAGCTCTCAAGTTGGAAGAAAGCTACAATTTATTGGCCCAAAGTTTAAAGTTCAAAGGATTCAAATTGGAGGAGTAAAATCAAAGAAAAATTCAAAAGAACAGTCTTCGAGTCGACTCCAGTGGAATTCGAGTCGACTCCGGAGAAGTATGAGTCGACTCCGGAGAAGTATGAGTCGACTCCTAGGAGTCACAGGCAGAAAAGTCAGAGAGCAGTTTTCGGGTCTGAGATTCGAGTCGACTCCAGTGGAACGCGAGTCGACTCCGATGGTTGGTAGGTCGACTCCAAAGAAAAAGAGTCGACTCTCAGCGGAACACAAGGAAAAAGTTAGAGAGCATTTTTGGGACTCTGAGATTCGAGTCGACTCCCGCATTGCACGAGTCGACTCCGAGACTCCGCGACCATCAACAGACAGAAAACCAAGTTACTGCCTCTGAGATTCGAGTCGACTCCCAGACAGTTCGAGTCGACTCCAAGGCAGCGCGACCCCAAAAATGCAGAGGATCAGTTTTCGGGCTCTGAGAGCCGAGTCGACTCCAAGAGAATTCGAGTCGACTCGAGGAAGAAAATCAGAAAGTATGTCCTCTGGATTCATGGGATGAGCCGACTCCGAAGATGCCAAGTCAGCTCCAGATGTTGGCGAGTCGACTCCGGGTTAAGTCGAGTCGACTCCCAGTCAAGGCATGCACTTTAATTCAAATTTGGAACAGTGGCCGAGTCGTCTCCAGTAAAGCACGAGCCGACTCCTGCAACAGGCGAGTCGACTCCTGATCGCGCGAGTCGACTCCGATCCCAACGGTAATATTGTCAGGAAGTGCAGACTGTGTCCAACGGCTCTATTTTTGTCTCTAACGGCTATTTTCTTGTTTCCACGCCATCTAAAGCTATAAAAACAAGAAGAGAGCTAGGGGAGAACTTATGGAAGTGGGAGAGATCATTTAGGAAAGAGATTCCAAAGATTACAAGGGAAATCTCCCATAAGCACAAAAGGGCCATTCAAAGTAAAATAGAGAGAAGAAGAGCATCCAAGTGAATCCCAAAGCTTCCTCTCCATCCGTGTGCTGCTCGGTGATCCTCTACTTCGTGCCAAATCAGAAGAGGGTCAAGTAAAGAAGAAGCCGAGCTCCTTCATCTTCAAAACTCGTTTGAGGCTTCTCTTTACTCTATTTGTTATATTGTCATATTTGCTTGTTTAAGAAGCTTTGTTTTGTTTTATACTTTGTTTTAATATCTTGTAACTTGATTCAATCAAGAGATTGAATCAAGGGGTTAAGGTTTGTTGGTGAGCCAAAGGGAAAACCAACTGTGTAAGGTTTGTTGGTGAGCCAAAGGAAAAACCAACTGTGTAAGGTTTGTTGGTGAGCCAAAGGGAAAACCAACTGTGTTAGGTTTGTTGGTGAGCCGAGGGTAAAACCAACGAGTAGGGTTCGATTGTGATCCCGGGAAAACAATCGGAGTGGTTCTAGTCGGTGAGCCTGGGAAAACCGACCGAGTTCGTTTGTGCGCTCGTAAAACAACAAGTTGGGTTGTGAGCTTGTAAAACAACCGGCTGTAATCGGTAGGATTATAGTGAAATTCCCAAGAGGTCTTGGGGAGTGGATGTAGGTGCTGGTGTGCACCGAACCACTATATGTCCTTTGTGTTTGTAATGCCTCTAGTTATTGTCTAACTAACACACTTACTTACTTAGATAAATTGCTTGCTTAATTCTTATCCGCACATCCTTTAGTTGCAAGCATATTTAATCAAGTCGAAGTCTATACATCAAACCTTGCTAAGTTTAACTTTCACTGTGCATCTATACAACTTAGCATAGTTAATCAAAAAGTTTTAGAAGTAGCATAAAAGTTTTGAAAGACCCAATTCACCCCCCCTCTTGGGTTGTATCTACTGGGCAACATTTTGCTGCTGCTAGATAATCTAGGACCTGATCTGATCCAAATTTGACCAAATAAATATAACGATCGGATTACATGTGAACCAACTTATTTGCTTCTGTATTCATATGTCCATTTGCGCATATATGATGGCTGATATACTGCATGCTGCTTCTCCATTATGTTCTCTTACTAGTTACACGGTTTTTCTTTTCTTTGTTGCTTATGTCCCTTGTACAGGGTTCAGTAATGGTTCAGACACAGAGCCAGTTTATCAGTTTCTTAAAGCAAGCAAAACTGGTATAACTGGGTTCTCGAATAAAGTGGAATTTTACCAAGTTTCTAGTTGAATATATGCATACATTGCTGTTTTGTTCATCATGAACATTGATCATATTATTTCGTGCTTTGACTTTTATTATTTGCAAATAGAGTTGCTTTTAAGGGTTTGGTCATCTTACCGGCTGTTAAAGTATTCTGTGCTTTTGTCCTAGAGATGTATG
>NW_024069201.1:0-62153 GCF_009389715.1 Phoenix dactylifera
TACTGCAGTTGATAATATCTTGCTACAAGTTTGTATGTGGTTTATATTGCTCAAACGTGTGATTTCTAATTTGTTGAGGTATTCACACAATGCATTCAGCATATTTAAACCGAGTAAGAATATTTTAAAGAATGCATTATCCTAAATTGGAAAGCACTTTTACTTTTAAGAGTGATACTGTTGTCATTTTGATTACCATCATCATTCTGACTAGCTCAAGTACTAGAGGATTTCTAATATATCTTTAACTTACATTATGGGTATTAAATGCACCCTGGTTGTATGTGTAGATGTGACTTTTGTATTGCAGCACTCAACTGCTCCCCGTCTTTTACCATCAAATCTTTTCTTTTATCCAATAACGGTAACATAGCAGTGTATGTTGCGACTACCTGTTGTCAGCTTCATGAGTCTTATTTGCTACATATTCCAAATAAGGGCTGAATCATGGTTGGAAGCCCACCTGTGGGCTTTGTAAATCTTGCTAAATATTCTCTGTGCCCTGCCCTGCAGGGCCTGCCACCTTCTTTCTTTAGTTATGCCAGCTAAGAAGGTTCACTATTCTTCCCCTCCTACAATGCTTCTGATGTTCTTATTTTGGTTAGAACTTATCTTTTTTTTCATATGACTTCCTTGAATCGTATCCATGAAACCCATTTTTGGTTCTTGATCTATCTTGATCTGCACATTTTTTAAGGAGCTTGGCTTTATTTTCCTTTTTCCCTTAATAACCTTTTTTGGTGCAGAGGCTTGTGTACCAGGCAGGATCCCTTCCCACCAAAATAGTATGCTTAACCCAGGTGGTTAGTGCAGATGAATTGAAAGACGACGAGGAATATGAAGACATAATGGAGGACATGAGGGGCGAGGGTGGAAAATATGGTAAGGACTTGTTTTCATAGCTTTTCTTTATATCTGATGTCCATTTTAATGGCAACCATGTATTCTTAATTCTTTTTTTTTCCTTTGCTTTGTTTGACAGTCTTTTGTAGTCCAACCTTATGCCATTGAGAATCAGGCCTAATCCACAGAAGATCCTGTTTTCTGTGTTCTAACCTCGGACTATCTCTCGTTTAGTAATTCTTTTTGGTTCTCATCTTATAACCTTGTACTTGTTTGCAGGTAACTTGGCGAATGTTATCATCCCTCGACCTGGTCCAAATGGTGAACCAGTTCCTGGCTTAGGGAAGGTCAGTACAACGATCATGAAATTTAGATCATCCAACTATATGAATCCTCTCCCTTCTCGACTATAATATAACATAAGAAGGATCTGTAAAGCCTTGCAGATTCACCCATTCATGCTTATAGATGCAAGCACATTCTCGCCCCTTGCTTATCTTTTATTCTTGGTAAAATATGATGAGTAATCTACCCTTTTATCCCTTCTGCTATGGTCTTCCTTTTCTACTAGGTATGCCATACCGGCCCGAACTGGGCGGTATGGGGCGTACCATACCGGTTCGGTACGGGTGGCGTACCGATACTTGGTAGCTAAAAAAATTTCATACCGTATTGTACCGATACTGTGCTAGTATGGCACCAGTATAGGTCTAGTACTGAGACGGCGAATCTTGCTTTTTCTAGTTTGTGAACATACTGATGTACTATCTGGCTTGTCCTATTTTGCGGACATCCATCACCTGAGGCAGAATACACTCGATCTCTTCATCAATGCTGCTCACATTGTAATGGTTCTTAACAATTAGCTTCTTTCCAGGTATTTTTGGAGTATGCTGACACTGAGGGATCTACTAAAGCCAGGCAAGGGTTGCATGGAAGGAAATTTGGGGAAAATCAGGTCGTTGCAGTTTTCTATCCAGAGATTAAGTTTGCCCAAGGAGAATATGATGGATAGCTGACATCGTTGTTTCTAGTACTTTCTTTTTTTTAACAACTTGAAGGCTGTACCATTGGCTTTTCTGCCGAACTGATGCTTTGCTATTGTGTTTGGACAATTTAGACAGGTATTAGGGACATATGCTGAAGAGTTAATTAGCTACGCAAATTTGGCATCTCTTATATGTTAAAATAGTATACACATGATCGCATATTGTGGTAGCAACATGGAGATTTGGTGAATTGCCTGTCATAGCAGTGTTACAAACATTTACTATTGTTTTCTGTTGATTTTTTTTAGACTTGCATAGCACCTATAGATTTTATAATGTATCTATTATTGTTTGTGTTTCTTGGGTGCAGCCCAGTAACAGAATACCGATTAGGCTGGCCAAACGGGCTGTCCACTTTATCTATCTTATGATATACGCATACTGGAACATGCTGACCAATTTCTATTTATATTTTCTCCCACCTACCAGAGGCTAAGTAGTTTTATGTTTATTAGCCACCACAAAATAACTTGATTTGCATCAGCAGGAAGGATAGACGAGAAGTTAATGAAGCTTTTGATCTTTTGCTATTGACTCCTGGACAATGCAGTTTGGAGTAAAGGTGTTGATTATTGGTTTGGAAGTTTGGCATGTTTTGGCAATGTGAATATGTAGTAACATAATCATTGAATGATCATATATTGGACCAATCAGCAAGTTTTCTTATTGGATCTGCATGTGTGATTGCATTTTTTTTAATTGTTGCGTGGGATTGTCATGGCAGATTATGTGGCATGTACTGTGGAATAAGCTTCCTAAGTTCTGTTATTCTTATACAATGCAAACAACCACAGATGCCTCCACTTTTCGCATGTGATGCAAGGGGGTATAAAAGTGGATGAATAAAATGGAGAGCTGCTATCATTAGTTTAACATCTGATTGACAAAGCAGGGCTATTCATGCTTTTCATCCTGCACGGCACAGATCTATGTGAGTTTTGACTATTGTTTCCAGTGAAATGGTCATGAGCAAACATGGTAATAATATTCTCTTGCTTGCTGGAAATGTTTGAATCGTTTCAAGTTTTTTTATAACCCCGTTTGATCTCCATTGACAAATCAATTGAGAACTAACTAATTTTTTCGAGTTGCAGATGAATGATTCATTCATGGGAATCCAAACAAACTAATGATGCTTTATGTTGTTTCTGGTAATGTGCTAAGTTATATTTTTGTCCCCATTCGTATTCTTCCATTTCCTGCACTTGTTTTTAAATGAACTAATATTTTAAAAAGTTATATATATATTTTTAATTTTGTTATTTTATTCTTGATTTTTGGTTATCAGAACTCTTTCCCACCTCTTATTTGTTGAATTTTTTCCCCCTGAATTTACATTTCTTTTTTAAGAGAAGAAGAAGAAGAAACGCACTGACAACATGGACGTTTCTGAAATCTCAAAAATCTTGCCTTTGGAGCCGCGCCATTGGCTTGGACCGACTGTATTCAGCTAGTTTCACGCTAGGCCAGTTTCGGTCTTCTCTTTTGAAAATTACTGATTCCATCTTGGCTTTCTTCTTTGGTGTTGTCAGAGTTGAGTAGATCAGTGGCAGCTGTAACCAGAGTGAGGTGAGGATGGGGAGGAGAATTTGATAATGGTGGTGATGAAGGCCGACCATCAACGACAGCAAAGGAGAAGGCCTTGATGCAATCTATGACCTTCGCATTGTGCATGTGATCCATGCAAGGCTGTGAGGACCATGAAATCAAGGGCCATCGATATGCATAAGCTGTGAATGAACTCTCTCTTAAACAGAACTTATAGTTTGGTATGATTGGAAGAATTGTTGCTTAATTAAATTGTTAGCAATGAGTCAAGTGTTTGCACAAGCTTATACCATTTAGACTGATCGTTCAGTTTATTTGAAATGAGAAAACTTCATAACAATTACTTTTTTGAGATGTGAGATACTTTACCTCCTAAATGCTACAAAAAAATATTCTAACCTTGAAAACGGTGCCAATTGGCTTTTGATCTTTGGTATAATTATCAAGATAGCAAGTTAGAACAACTCCGTAGCCTTATTGATTGTATGGAGAATGTAGTCATAATATGCACATGGTGTAAAGTGAGGACTTCAATCTCATCAACAAATTTAATAATCAAAGTTTGAAAAGCTAAAATTCTCCTAAAAGCAAATAGTAGAAGGCTCTGGTGATATTTATGTTAAAATGAGTAAACATCCTTGCCACTATTTTTTCTCTCTCAGCTAGCATATATTATAGGATCATTGAAGAGTAATGCAATATGTGATGAACCATGGTACATATGTTTCACCCATCTTGTAACCCTTTCATATTAAATCCAACTGGCTCTTTTATTCTAGAAACTTCAAAAAGGAGTGTCTTCCTTCGAAGCGAAGCTCGACCATCCACTGACTATTGATGAAGTGATGAAATATGGAAATTTGATGAATAGCTCAGTAAGGTGACGTCGCTTCAGCCGGCAAGGTCAAGATAGAGCTCCACATATAGTTTATAGTTCAGCGCAAGGCTAGCTCTCATTTATGATATGCTAGAAAACTGCCTTTCGGGCATTCTTCCTTGTGATTCATCTCGGTACCATCCTATCGACACCACGTACTTTTCTCATTTCGAGTGCTAGGACTCCCAAAACCCGAAGCAAGAGCTTTTCAAACTAGAGCCCAGAGCTAGAGTTGGTGCAAAAGCCCAAGCTAGAACTCATACTTTACCTTTGTTGTGAAACTCACACTTGAGCTAGAGCTCAAGCAATAGCGCCGTTTCTCAATTAGAGAAAACTGAAAACAGTGTCTCAATAGATTAGATTTGCTTCTTTTGCTCAGGGTGCGAGCTGAGTATCCTAACCAAATAGACTACAATGGAGATTCGGTTAGGGGAGAAGAAGCAGGAGCTTAGATGAAGACACTTCCTCCTTCTCTCCCTTCTCGGATGGTGGTTTAAGAGTTTTGCCCTAGATCTGCATGCTTGTTTGCAGGTTCATTAGATCCTCAGGACTTTGATCATTAATTTTGGAGAAATCTTGAGGGGAATCGAGAAAGCCAACAAATCATAGAAATTTGGGGATTTTTTCTGTTCTTAGGAGACCTACATTTGGTCACTATTGGATATGCAAACATGGTGGAGGACACATAAACCTCTCATAGTATGCGAAGCTAAAAAATGACCAAGATGTGCTCATAAAGCTTAATCAGCCAGATCATGTTTATTAGACTTGCTACAGTCTTGTTTTTTTTTTTTTTTTTCAATAATCAAAACTCCTAGAAACATTGCAATATCATTATTTTACTCGGAATTTGCTTTGAATTTAGGTACATTCTGTTTGTCTAGCATGCTTGAATACGTCGGATGGAATTATGGTTGCAAATGTTGTTTGTTTGGCATCTTCATTTAGGCCCTTCCATATGACATAACCTCTTTTGTTTGGTTAGTTGGAGGTTCGTAGATGTAATGAGTGTAGGCAACCCTTGCCAGGAAGCTATGAACCACAAGAAGATGAATCCTTCAAAACTGAAATTTCTGCCTGTGCTAAGGATACTTAGAGCTGAAAGATATGTTTCTCGTTCAGGTTTTATATGTTAATAGTTGGAAATTTAACTCTTCTCTTGTTCGTAAATTGGAGAACATATTATGATATAGTGCTTGAGAGGTGATTCATTTGCGCTCTTGATAATTTTGTTTTGATATCACTGTACCAATGGGAATTATCGCTTTTGTTCTTTACTATTAGGAACAATACTTTGAAGCATGACCAATTATGTTACATTATAATATGTGAAAGATGAACAAATATTTGATCATCATTTTCTCTATAGTAGCAATTCTATAATACACAGGCTTCACATTTATATTTGCAGGACTTATGATGGAGCAGAATATTGATACGCTGTCCAACTGATGGAGAAAACCTTCACAGAAACAATTGAGAAATGTGGTGAAAGGGGCTAATCTCCAGCTCAATTTGTTGACTAATCAAGTGAGCTCCTATCAAGCCAGATTTCAAGCCAAGGACGTTCTCATCAGTGGGTTTCTCAATGAACAGCTCTATTTAACCCTCCCTCCATATTGTTTATAAGGTTGATGTGAAGTCTTGCCTCTTTGTTTTGTTAGGTCACGATACTTTTCTCCTATTGACTCATAATAGATTTCCTTCATATGCCATTCTATGCACCATTCTAGCTTCTTGAAAATATGAAATTTGGGAGGCTTGGAAACATGTACCTTTTTGATTGTTGTTATAGGTCCAATATTTTTAAACGCAAAAATGCTTATGTCCATCTCAATCGATATGAAAGGTTTATGAAATAACTTCATTCTCTTGTGCAAAATATTTATCTACTTGTATGCCTTCATTGAAACATATCAATACCTTCCACTCTTTATATGTGGACCATCTCCCATAAAATATTTTTAATTATGCATGAGCTTGCTCCTCTCGATCAAAGAAACCTTCCATGCTAATCTACTATGCATCATAAAAGTAGTTCTCTACTCTAAAAGTTTAAATGTTTCCTATTTTCAAATATTTTGGCTTCATGTACTTCTCTGTTCATCATTTGAACAAGCTATAAAAGGGATTATATCGACTGCACAAGCATAACATCCAAGATGTCCAGAAGGTAACAAGTTGGTATCTCTCCAGATCCATTCACCAAAATACCTCTCTTTCGTTAGATACACACTTCTTGTCAAATTTTTAAACTCATTCACTTTTCAATTCTTCAACCTCTTCAATTTTTGTCATTTGAACTTCTAAAACTTCATTTTCTTTTCTTTCTTCATATCATTTCCTCTAATTTCAATATCATAAATTTTTTTTTTTCTTCTGTCGCATCTTCATCTGAGTTTTCTTTGTTCTATTTCCTCTAATTTCCTATATTTATAATTAATGTTATTTAGCTTCTCCACTTACAGTTGTTTCAAATTAATTACCTCCATTGGAGTCCATCCTCAGCACATGAATCCGCCAATTACTTTCTTCTTCCTTCTTGGCCTTCCCCTTGCAAAGACGCAAACACCACTGAACCTTCTAATGAATCTCTGATACAATGTAAAGAGTAAGACTACTCTCAAAATATAGCTAGACACTTTAGACTACACATCTTGAATTGTAGTAGAAAAACCAAATAAAAATAACAATAAAAACAAGATAGAAAAGGAATGAACACTCAACCTCCATCAAACAAATAACATTATTATAGAATTTATTTGGAGACAATTAGTAGATTATTTGCTCACTTGGTTATCCCCTTCAAAATGGCTGATTTTAAGGATTTAAATAGATACAAAATGATCCTCTGTATATCCTTGCATAAATGCATTATTGTAATCCAAGGCCAAATATTAAATAAATACATAAACTCTATGAGACATCACTTAGAGACACTGAGAAACATGTTCTTGGACTCCATTAATTAGTACTAACTAATGTTTTGTTAAATTTAGTTTACTTTCCAACCGGTCCTTCAATCATTTTTATTCAAGACAGTTCCTCTTCTTAGTATATACCTACATTCATGAAAGAAAAAAAAAAGATGGATTAACATTAACACTTAGAAACTTGAAATTTAGAAGGCTTCCATTATCCCTATACTCATTCACCAATAATGAAATTAGAAAGCTTCCATTATCAATCATGGGGTCTTTTCTTGCCTTTAATTGCTCTTTAAGTTCTTAAGTGCAGTGAATGAAAAATAAGGTCATTCAATTCTTTTCTTTCAAGATGGTTTCTCTTCACAAAAGAACAAAAGAAAACTTAACATTAATACTTAGTAAACTTGAAATTTAGAAAGCTTTCATTCTCGATGTACTAATTCATATATATTCAATAAAATAGCTGCAAATACAGTCACGAATGATTTCATTCTCATTCACTCGCCCTCTATTTTGTAAGCAAAGAGAGGTAATTTTATTGTACCTTCTCCTGTTGATGCCAGCCCTGTGGGAATACTTCTTTTGTACATGGTGTCAACTAAGCAACCCATATCACCTCCTAAGACTCCTTGTATTCAAGCCAATATTGTGTTAGTGGATTGTGTCAGAACTACCTCCAACTTTCATACTTAGGGGCCGCTGAGCTAATTTTTAACTAAATGAGTTGGGCTTATACCCAGTTTGTCTTGGGGCTTTCTAGTTTCTATTTAAGCTTTGTTTCAAAGAGATTGGGATCATGTTTTAAAGAGAGCAGGATTTGCAGTCATGATATTGTTTAATTTGACACATCATATGCCTTTAGGCAAGTATTGTAGAGTTCTTAAGCTGTTTTACGTTCTCTTCCTCTGTTACCTAGGAGATTATACTCGTCAAAAGAAGATTGTTATCCGAGCTATTGCCATATTCTTCTATTAGGGCATCAAATTCATAGAGAAACGTGGATGTTTCCTTCAAAGCAGGACATAGCAGGCAGAGGTACATTAAGAATGAGGCTTTTAACGGTCAAGAAGACAACATCCCTTAAGCTTCATTTAGTTTCTAGACGAGTACAACCGCAGACATGGAAATTTAGATCTTTGGTACTGTCATGAACTTATCAGAGTGCATTGTGGAGGTTTTGGGCACTTGGCACAGATACTTGAGACACTATAGTGTCATGCCAAGTCTCCAAGCAGTATCAATTCTGGTCTTGAACCTAGTCTGTGGCTAGTCCATTTGGACTTCGCCCAAATAGACCCAACCTACTTGGTAAGCCCTTACCGAAATTAGGTTATGCAAGACACATGTCACAGCAATTGCTGAGCAAGACTGGGGATAAGACTAGTTTATGCACTTGGTCTACTATTACATTACCCTCTAAGCATATAGCATCCACCCATGTCCAATGTCACACTCGCACATCATTTCATCCTGGTATGATATGAGGATCCGTGTGGGTGTATGTTTAGTCCAACATTGGCTATGCATTGTATAGGTCTTGGGTACTTATACATGGCCAAAGAACCCAAATAGTACTTCAAGCTAGTCTTTTTGGATAAAGTCTTAGGTTGTAACAAATAGTATCAGAACAGATCCAGTCCATGACTTATGTCGATTAAGGGATACTGCAGCACGGGCTCATTGTGGCTGACCACAAGCCAAACGTGATGCTTGTGATTAGATTTGAATCTTTAGCCCGAAATTTTCATCGATGCTTAAACTGGTGGAGTATGTGAGGATCCATCGGCAATGTGGGTAAATCTTGGATTCTTATACAAGTCTAAAGAACCCAAATAATACCTTATGAGGTCCTAAGTAATAACATGTGATGCAATATGTGAGGTTTTCCATGCTAAGCAATGATATAGGAATATCTATGCACATATCTGGAAAAATGGCCTCATCAATTACCAAAAAGACAAGAAGTTATCATAGAATTAGATGCAACTTGGCTTCAATCCTGCCATAAAATATTTTTAGATTCGCTTCTAAATGTCTGACCTAACATTAGATTGCCCACCGGTGGGTGGTATAGGACCCATTTGCAACCTTCTCATAAACCAACTAAAGAAACACTTATGAAACCAACTACTTCAAAAGCACCATGGAGCCATCAACGTAGAAAAGAGGTCCAGAATTTTACATTTTATGTAACCAACTACTTCAAAAACAGCATGGAGCCATCAACCTAGCAGGAGGTCCATAATTCTTTATTTTCCACTCAAATCAAGCATCCAATGCAACCACTTTGGACACCCATAGTAGGCCTCCTCTCTTTGGGCCATCATGAGCTCAACTGCCTTTAATGGCATTAATCATGCATAATTATAGGTCAGAATATTAGTTTTAATTTGCAAATAAAAAAGGAAAAGAAAAAAAGAAGGCATTTGGGAAAGAGGAATCCTTCAAAGGATGCGTGGGAGGCCATTGGGGATCAATATGAATTTTGGAGTTCTCCCAATCGTATCCCATTTAAATGTCATTGACAAGTAGGGTGGCAACGATATGATAAGTTGGACCAACACTTTCCATTAAATCTTGGAAACAAGATCTAACATTTAAAAAACAATGAGCAAGCATCCAAATTGAAGATCCATAGTGTTAAAGACGGTTTACAGTATAAAAAAAATGCTACTTAGAAATCAAAATTTATGTATTTTGGCGATCTCCAGTTTATCGTAATCGAGCTCATATATATTAAGTTTCGGATTGACGAGGTTGAGGCCAGACACAAGCGATCATGATAAATGGAAAAATGGCTTAAGAGATAGATGTGTTGGTAAGTAGCTGATTTCTATTGGGTTTTCATGGCAATTTCAGGTGGCAAATTTAACGTAGCATTGTGTTTTTTTTAAACAATTATAGGCACATGATGAGAATGAGCTTCCGGTTAGATATTGATGCAGGACGAATGTAAGGGATGGAAGGCAGAGCGAAAGAGGAGAAGGAGAGGGGAAGAAGAAGAAAAGAGGAGAGGAGGAGGAAGAGGAAGAGGATTAGTTTTCATGCATTATTTCATTAAAGAAAACAAATACATGCCCCATATACATATAGGGCCACTAAATAATAGATAGGTCCGTACAAAGAAAACAATCTGAACAAGGTCCTCAAATGACAATATGCAAATTAATCCTACCAACATAAAATAATAAAAAAAAACATAAATCAATCCAACCACAACGAAAGTGGCTGGACCATCCTCCTGCGACGACCGTGATCCCGCAAAATAATCAGTCCAGTACTAGTGTCCGCACCAACTCCCCCGGGTAAGAAGAAGTCGATCCCGACGAATGACTCTGATAGTACTCCAGGAGATCTGGGTCAATGTGCTGGAACTCCTCACGTGTAATCCATGTAGCATCGGACTCCGAGCGTCCTCGCCAGCGAACCAAGAAACGCTGAACACCCCCATCACTGGTAGAAATGGTCTGCTCATCTAAAATGGCATAAATATGTTCTTTTTGTGCTGGTGGTAAGGGTAAATGGGTCGGAGATGGTATGGAATCAAGAATAGGAGTATCATCAAGCTCAAGGGATGGCTCAGTAAAAGGGTCAATAGGAATGGAAGGGGGATCCTTGTAAGCAACTAAATCTTCAATATTAAAAGTGGAGCTAATACCATAATCAGAGGGGAGATCAAGGACATAGGCATTAGTGTCCATTCGTTGCAATACCCGAAAGGGCCCAGCACTGCGAGCCTACAGTTTCTTGAAGGTTCCAGATGGAAACCGCTCAGGCCGAATACGTATCATAACATAATCTCCAGTTTGAAATTATTTATCTCGCTTATGAGAATCAGCCTGTAGCTTATATTGAGCATTACTCATATAAATGCGCTTGCTAATTTTCTGATGTAGAGTATGAATGTGTTGTGCAAATGCATGTGCAGACTCAGAAATTTGAATATGTGGGGACATAGGTAGGAGGTCTATAGGTTTTCTAGCTTTATAACTATGAACTACCTCTAATGGACTCATCCCGATAGATCTATTGATCAACGAAGTATATGCAAATTGGGCGACAGGCAGAATAGAATCCCAGTTACGATTGTGTTCACCGACTAGACTTTGCAAGGTTACCTAGACTTCGGTTGACGACTTCGGTTTGGCCATCAGTTTGAGGATGATAAGCAGTAAAAAATTTAAGTTTGGTGCCAACCATATGCCACAAGGTTTTCCAAAAATAGCTCATGAAGCGGACATCCCTATCGGATACAATGGTTTTCGGTAAACCGTATAGCTTAACATTCTCATCAAAGAAAATCTTGGCTACTCGAGAGGCATCAAAAGTTTTGGAATAAGGAAGGAAGTGAGCCATTTTAGAAAAACGATCCACAACCACAAAAATGGAATCATGTTTTTGAAAGGTACGAGGAAGGCCGAGCACGAAGTCAATACTAAGGTCTAGCCAAGGGCGACCTGAGACAGGTAACGAAGTGTAGAGGCCAGTATTTTATTTTTTTTGCTTAGCTAGTTGACACGTGCGACACTGTCCTACAATTTTAGCAACGTCCCGTTTCAAACTTGGCCAAAAAAATTGACGTTCAACTTCTTCTATGGTCTTATCTCGCCCAAAATGTCCAGCGAGACCACCGGCATGCACTTCCCATATCAAAAAATCTCGTACGGAAGTTCGTGGGATACAGAGCTTGGAAGCTTTGAACAAGTACCCGTCTTGAAAATAAACACTATCAATCAAAGGTCCTTGTCCATCAGCAAGGGCATGATAGAGTTTTCCAAAATCGGGGCAAGACAAGTAATCGTGCTTAAGTCTGTCAAAACCGGTGATGGAAACAGACATGGCGGATAACAGGGTTACTCATCGACTCAGCGCATCGGTAGCTTTGTTCGCTGCACCTAACATATGCTTGAGAACAAAAGTGTAGTCCTGGAGAAATTGAACCCATTTAGCATGGCGATGATTAAGTTTTTTCTGAAAATTAAGCAAACGAAGTGCTTCATGGTCAGAATAGAGAACAAATTCATTTGGAAGAAGATAATGTCGCCAATACCGTAGGGCCTAGACTATTGCATAAAATTTTTTGTCATAGGTGGAATACCTTTGTCTAGCCTCGTTCAGCTTTTCACTAAAATAGGCTATAGGATGACGTACTTGACTAAGCACACCACCTATACCTAAGCCAGATGCATCACATTCCACCTCAAAAACTTTACTAAAATCAGAGAGTTGCATAACCGGCGCTTCCGTCGTTCTCTTCTTAATGTCACTAAATGCTGTAGCAGCAGCGCGCGTCCACTGAAAGTCACCCTTTTTAAGGCAATCTGTGATAGGTGACATAATGGTACTAAACCCCTTTATGAAACGACGGTAAAATGTGGCCAAGCCGTGAAAACTACGGATGTCGGTAATATTCCTAGGTTCAGGCCATTCGACAATTGCAGTGATTTTCGCAGGGTCAGCAGATAAGCCCTCAGAAGAGACTAAGTACCCTAAGAAGTTTACGTGAGTAGTGAAAAATGAACACTTCTTAAGGTTAGCATAGAGGCTCTCGTTGTGTAAAGTTGTACAAACTTGCCTTAAATGGATTAAATGTTGCTCCTTAGATTGGCTATAAATAAGGATATCGTCAAAATACACGACTAAAAATTTGCCCATGAAAGATCGTAGTACTTGAGTCATCACTCGCATAAAGGTACTAGGAGCGTTTGAGAGACCAAAAGGCATTACCAGCCATTCGTAGAGGCTATCTTTTGTCTTAAAGGCTGTCTTCCATCCATCTCCTGGGCGAATTTGGATTTGATGGTAGCACTTTTTAAATCAATCTTGAAGAAAATGGTGGCACCCGCCATCATATCCAACATGTCGTCGAGCCGGAGAATAGGAAAACGGTATTTGACCGTGATTCTATTAATAACCCGACTGTCTACACACATTCTTCAAGTTCCATCTTTCTTTGGAGTAAGTAGGGTAGGTACAGCACAAAGACTTAGACTCTCCCGAATAAATCCTTTTTGTAGGAGCTCTTTAATTTGCCTTAGGAGCTCTGCATGCTCAGAAGGGTTAATCCGATAATGGGGCAAGTTAGGAAGAGTAGCTCCCGGGACTAGATCAATGGCGTGCTGAATATCACGCAGAGGGGGCAAATGATCCGGGAGATCTTCGGGGAAAACTTCTTTGAACTCCTCAAGGATAGCTAGGGCTTCAGCCGGGAATGTGCTTTGAAGATGTGGGTGGAGCTCTTTAACTAGTAAAGCAAACACTGGAGAGTCATGAAATACGCTCCTCTCAAATTTCATGGGGCTAAGGATATGGAGTTCCTTTGCTTTAGAGGTACTCTTGTTCGTACGCTTATCTAGTGTTTTGGGCCGTAAAGGATTAAGCTTAATTTTTTGACCCTGGAATACAAAAGAGCAAGAGTGAGTTCGACCGTAGATAGTGACATCGAGGTCGAACAACCAAGGTCTTCCTAATATCAGATGACCTACATTCATTGGGAGGACGTCACACCAGACAGTGTCTTTGTAAGAAAGGATTTGAATAGGTACAAGACATCTTTCCTTAATGTGAATGGATGACGTGTCGATCCAGGAGACCTTATATGGTTGAGGTTGGAAAACTGGAGTCAGACCCAAGTGGAAGACAATGTTGGAAGATATCGCATTAATGCAGCTCCCGCTATTAATGATAACTTTACAATCTTTTTCTCCGCACTAATGTAAGTGTGGAAAATTGAGGTTCGTCTCCAGTCATCAGTCTCCTTAGGCTGGGTAATGGCACACCTTACTACATTCATAGTGGGTTGGTCGGTTTCGTGGGCAATTATCTGGGGTGTAGCTCGAATACAGCCTAAAGTGTGTGATTCGTCTTCAGGTTCGTCTTCGACATCTTGAATATCCTCTAAATTGGGCTCATAAATTTGTTCCTCCAAATTATCAATGTCATCCTCCTGTGCTTGTGTATCAATAACAAGGGTTTGATTTACACATTGGGAGGCAACATGACCAAATCCTTGGCATTTAAAACACTAAATTCTTGAGTTTGTCTTTGGAGGTTCACCTAAAACTCCTTTGCTTTTGAGGATGATAGTGGTATTTTGATGATTAATACAACCATTAAGGAAATATCTAATTAAAAATTACAAGAAAATATGATTACTAAGTTCGTCACCCACGGTACATTAGAAGAATGAGATCAAGATGTACTTCAATGATTACCAATGAGATAAAATTTGCGATATAAAAGGGATAGTGAATTCTAAATTTCAATTCGGCCAAGTTTCAAGTGAAACGTACTCCTAAGGGGACAATAGTAATTTTCATTATTTAGAGTATGTAGCACCACCATGACATATATTCAAAATTGCTTGAAGTATATTTCATTAATTATATGGATGAATCTAACCTTAAGTTGCAGCAAAGTGTGGAATGAGTCGACCCCAAGATTGGTGGAGTCGACCCCGGCACATCAAGGAACCATCGGGCACATTCCTGCAAAAATGGCACGGATGAACAGTACTTGGGTCGACCCAAGTGAAAGTTGAGTCGACCCCATCTTCAAGCCTCAAGAAAACAAGTCTCTGGAATCCCCGAGAGGGTCGATCCCAATGTAACTTGAGTCGACCCCACCTTGAGTCGACCCCAACTGAACATGAGTCGACCCCAAGGCTGTGTCATTCAAAACTGGGTCTCTGGAATCCCTGAGAGGGTCGACCCCAATGGAACTTGAGTCGACCCCACTGTACCTTGAGTCGACCCAAAAGAGTTGAGTCGACCCCAGTGAAAAACGGCTAAAATATGAGGTTCTGTGTTTCCTGAGAGGGCCGATCCCAATGTAGCATGAGTCGACCCTAGTAAAAGTTGGGTCGACCCCAATGAAAGTTAAGTCGACCCCAAGTCTGATGAACAGTAGTTTGAGTCGACTCCAGGAAAGTTTGGGTCGACCCCAACACGGGTAGAAGCATAACGGCTAGTTTTTGAAATCTAACCAATGGGGGGTGTCCAATGGGTGAGGGAAACTATTTAAAGTGACACTATTCATCAGAGAAAAGAACTTTTGCAAAATATCAAAGCTTACACAAGAAAGACAAGTGCCCTAATCTTCTTCATCCAAGTGCTTCACTCAAGAGTCAAAAGGAGGTAGTAAAGCAGATTCTAAGCAACATTAAGAGCTCCATCAACCCTTGAAGAGTGAAGCAATCTTGACAAAGAAGAGAGAAGTCTCATCAAGCGATAACTATATTCTAAACTCTTCTTTGTAGCTTATAATTGTTATATTTGCTCATCTAGGAGTTTTACCTTTCTTCTTCTCTTTTAATCACCTTGTAAAGGTTTGTTGGTGAGCTCGTAAGACCAACGGTGTAGGTTTATTGGTGAACCCGTAAAACCAATTGTGAAGGTTTGTTGGTGAGCCCGTAAAACCAACATAGATTTTTGGTGATCCCGAAAAACCAAAGTATAAAGATTTTTGGATTGTGAGCCCGGAAAACAATCCAACTATAATCCGCAGAATTATAGTGAATTTTCAAGGGATCGCTTGGGGAGTGGACGTAGGTGCTTAGGAGAGCACCGAACCACTATACTTCTTGTGTGTTTGCATTGTGTATTATTTTAACTTCACTCACTCATCGATTGACTAAATTAAGATAGTAAAAATTTAGAGAAACCAATTCACCCCCCCTCTTGGCTTGTCACCTTGGGCAACAAGTGGTATCAGAGCAAGGTGCTCACATAGTATTTGTTGATCTCACAATCAAGAGACAAAGATCATGACAACCCAAATAGGATATTCTATGAGTGAGGGGCAATCCACAAATAGACCTCCTCTGTTTAATGGCACCAATTGCACTTACTGAAAAGCTAGAATGAGGATTTTCATTCAAGCTCTAGACTATGAATTGTGGTATATCATAACTAGAGGACCACACACACCCACAATTAGTATAGAGGGCTCTATCATTTCCAAATCAGAAATGGATTGGAATGAGAGTGATAGAAGACTAGCACAACTAAATGCTAAAGCAATTAATGTACTTTACTGTTCACTAGATGTAAGTGAATTCAATAGAATATCTACATGCATCTCCGCAAAAAAAATTTGGGATAAACTGGAGGTCACACATGAAGGAACTAATTAAGTTAAGGAGTCAAAAATAAATATATTATTACATAAGTATGAGTTGTTTAAAATGGAATCCACTGAGTCCATAACTGAAATGTTTACTCGATTCACGGAAATCATAAATGGACTAAAGAGTTTAGGAAAGTCTTACACTAACTCTGAATTGATGCGAAAAATTCTTAGGTCTCTACCAAGAGTTTGGGAGGCCAAGGTAACAGCAATTCAAGAAGCAAAGGACCTCAATACACTGCAATTGAAAGAACTTCTAGGATCACTCATGACCCATGAGTTGACCATGAGGCAAAATTCAGAAGATGAGGTCAAGAGAAGAAAGACCATTGCATTGAAGTCTACTACTCCAAAATAGGTAACTGAATCAGAAGAATCTGATGATGAGGAGGAATATGATGAAGAAGGAATGGCTATGCTTGGAAGAAAATTCAGAAAGTTCATGATAGGAAAGAAGAAATTTCATAAAAGAAAGCCCTTCTTCAAAGGTAGCTCAAGCAAAGAAAAGGATAAGGACAAAGAAAAGAAAAAGAAAATACCAATTTGCTATGAGTGTAACAAGCTCGGGCATTTCAAGATAGATTGTCCGGAATTGAAGTGGATGGCAAGAAAACTTAAGAAGAAGAACTTCATGGCTGAATGGAGTGAAAGTGAGGAGTCAAGCTCAGAAGAGGAAGATCAACAAGAGACGGCCCAAATCTGGCATATGGCCAATGACGATGAGGTAGATTCTGAACTTGAATGTGATTTTACTGTTGAAGAATTATATGATGCATTTTTAGAACTCATGGAAGAACACAAAAAATTAATCAATAAAAATAAAGTTCTAAAAGATGAAAATCAATCTCTTATCAAAGATAAGCTGAAACTATCTAATAACTATGAACATTAAGTAGGAGATTCACAAATGAAACCAAAAATCTAATTGCTGAAAATATCAAGCTAAAAGAAGATGCAGAAAAATACAAATCCTTAGTGGACAAGTTTACACTTAGTTCAACTAAATTAAATATAATTCTTGATAGTCAAAAAGCAGTATATGATAAGGCTGGTTTGGGATATAAAATAAATAGAAAACAAAAATACTTAAAGAACATATTTGTGAAAGCCAAAAATGAAAATATAATTTGTCATTGCTGCAATAAATTAGGACATAAAGCATATGAATGTAACTATAGAAACTCTAGCTACAACAAATTGAGTAATAATTACAAGCGTAAATCCAAGAAAGTTTGAGTTCCAAAAGGAACATCAAGTACTAACCCTAAAGGACCCAACATAGTTTGGGTTGTTGGCGACGCCCTGCACCGGAACCCACTCACACCGGTACAACCACCAACGTCGGACAAGCAAAGAGAGAAGCAAACGGATAAGCACTCTCTCGCTCCCTCGACACCGGACTCAAGGATCACCGCTTCGCTTCCGCTACGAAGGGCAAAAGATTACCCCGTGGTTTCAATAGGGTAAAACACTTGAGCACCGCAGCGGATTATCAAACCAAAGGAAGAAGAAATAGGAAGAAAATAGCAAAGCAAACACAAAGATGTAACGAGGTTCGGCTACAAGTAGCCTACGTCCTCTACCGCTCCAAATCTCAATTAGGATGAACAGATTACAGAGATAGCACACACCCGAACGATCACACGCGATCGCTCTACAAGAGATTCACACAGAATTCCCCTTGCACAAGAAGTAGGATCCCAATCCTCTTCTTCTCTAGAACCCTAGCCGCACAAAACAAGAGTCTCTCTCAAAATATCCTTGAATATCTCTACTCCTAGGGCTCTCATGAGTCCTATATATAGTCTCAAGACCTTCAGATGATCATAGCCGTCGAAACGCTACCAAAAAACACCAAAAGAAAATCGTCCGTACGATTTTCCGCGAGCCCGAGTCGACTCGGCTGTGGTTTGAGTCGACTCTGGCACGTCTGGACAAAACTGGCACGATCTAGGGTCGACTCGACTGTAGCTCGAGTCGACTCGACGATGCTTCGAGTCGACTCGACTGTAGCTCGAGTCGACTCTGACAGTCCAGACAGAAACATGGTTTTCTCGGTCTTCTGGTCTTTCTCCTCCCGGGTCGACTCGACTGTTTCCGAGTCGACTCGACTGTTCCCGAGTCGACTCGACTGTTCCCGAGTCGACTCGACTGTAGCTCGAGTCGACTCCGACAATCCGCCAGACAGAATTATGCAGAATTGATTCTCCTTCAATTCTCTTCATCACCAATGGTCTCCACATACCCCAACATGGGTACCTAAAGCATGTTCTTGATCTTGATTGCAGAGGTGTCTTGCAGCTAATAAGGTGGATAAACGATGGTATCTAGATAGCGGCTGTTCAAGACACATGACAGGTGACGTAGAACAATTTGTCACCTTGGAATCTAAGAAGGGTGGAATAGTAACCTATGGAGACAATGGAAAGAGATTTATCATTGGAAAGGGTAAAATTTTTATTACTCCATCTACCTTTATAGAAAATGTCTTATTAGTTAATGGCTTGAAACATAACCTACTTAGCATAAGTCAATTTTGTGATAAAGGTTTTAAAGTCACATTTGAAGCCTCAGTATGCATAATCACAAATCCTAAAGATAATAGCATTGTACTTATAGAATAAAGGCAAAGAAATATTTACATGGTAGATCTTCATGAATTAGGCAAGAAAAATGGATTATGTTTAATTACTAATGAAGAAATGAAAAATGAAACAAGTTGGCTTTGGCATCGTAGACTAGGACATGCTAGTATGGACTTAATATCAAAACTAGTCAAGAAGGATTTGATAAAAGATGTGCCAAAATTGATCTTTGAAAAGGACAAAATCTGTGGACCATGCTCATTAGGAAAGCAAACAAAATCATCATTCAAATCAAAGAATATAGTATCAACCACTAAGCCTTTTGAACTCATACATATGGATCTATTTGGACCCACTAGAACCGCGAGTCTAGGAGGAAAGAAGTATGGACTAGTTATAGTAGATGATTTTTAAAGATATACATGGGTTTCATTTCTTGCACATAAGAATGAAGCATTTTCAGTATTCTTGAAATATTATAAAAATATCATAACTGCAAATAAGCTCACCTTAATAGCAATTCGAAGTGATCATGGAACTAAATTTAAAAATCAACACTTTAAAGAATTTTGTAATGAAAATGGTATCTCACATCAATTTTCAGCACCTAGAACGCCTCAACAAAATGGAGTTGTTGAAAGAAAAAATAGGACCTTGGCAGAAATGACACGCACAATGTTGTGCGAGTCATTTCTTTCAAAGTACTTTTGGGCTGAAGCTATAAGTACTGCTTGTCATATTCTAAATCGGGTTTTAATACGACCTATAACCAAGAAAACTCCTTATGAACTTTGGAAGAATAAGAAACCAACCGCTAAATATCTTAGAGTATTTGGATGTAGATGTTTCATTTTAAACAATGGCAAGGAGGATCTAAGTAAATTTGATGCCAAGTCAGATGAAGGTATCTTCTTAGAATACTTCACATCTAGCAGGGCATACAGATTGTTCAATAAAAGAACTCTTGTAGTTGAAGAGTCAGTTAATATCATTTTTGATGAGTCTGATAGTGAGTCTCCTAGGAGAGAAAATACTCTTGATGATGATGCAGGAATTATTGACTTTGAAAAATTAAATCTTGATGACGTGCCAAATCAAGATAAGAAAAATGATCACGTGCCACCACAATCTCAAGAGTTGCCGAAGGAATGGAGGTATGCACATGGACACCCTAAAGACTTAATCATTGGTGATCCATCTCAAGGGGTAAGAACTCGATCCTCTCTTAGAAATTTAAATGATTATCTTGCTTTTGTTTCATAATTAGAACCTAAAACTTATGAAGAAGCTGAAAAAGACACTAATTGGATAAATGCTATGCAAGAAGAATTAAATCAATTCAAAAGAAGTAATGTATGGATATTAACTGAGAGACCAAAGCATAACTCTGTAATTGGAACAAAATGGATCTTTAGAAATAAATTAGATGAAAATGGGGTAGTTATAAGAAATAAAGCTAGACTTGTAGCTAAGGGATACAATCAAGAAGAAGGAATAGATTTTGAGAAAACATTTGCTCCCATGGCTAGATTAGAAGCTATTAGATTATTTCTAGCTTTTGCATGTTTCATGGATTTCAAATTGTATCAAATGGATGTAAAAAGTGCCTTCTTAAACGATTTTATAGAGGAAGAAGTATATGTAGAGCAACCTCCTAGTTTTGAGAATCATGAATTGCCAAACCATGTGTTTAGATTACATAAGGCATTATATGGATTGAAACAAGCACCTAGGGCTTGGTATGATCGACTAAGCAAATTTCTACTGAATAATGATTTCAAAGAGGAAATTTAGATAAAACACTTTTTCTCAAAAGAAAAGATAAAAATCTGCTAGTGGTACAAATATATGTAGATGACATAATCTTTGGTGCCACAAATGATAATCTTTGCAAGGAGTTTGCTAATTTAATGCAAGGAGAATTCGAGATGAGTATGATGGGAGAACTAAATTTCTTTCTAGAATTACAAATCAAGCAAACTAAGGAGGGTATCTTCATTCATCAAACTAAGTACACAAAGAAAATATTAAAGAAGTTTGGGAATGAAAATCACAAGAGAATAGGCACCCCAATGAATCCCACTAGTAAACTAGACAAAGATGAAAAAGGGAAAAGTATAGATATGAAGCTTTATAGAGGCTTAATTGGATCTTTGCTTTACCTTACTGCTAGTAGGCCAGACATAGTATTTAGTGTGGGTATATGTGCTAGATACCAATCAGATCCTAAGAAGTCACATCTAAGTGCTGTCAAAAGAATCCTTAGATATCTGAGAGGAACTACAAACATAGGATTATGGTACTCTAGAGACTTCTGTCTAGATTTGCTTGCATACTCTGATGCAGATTTTGCTGGATGCAAATTAGACAGGAAGAGCACTAGTGAAACATGTCAATTTTTAGAAAATAACTTAGTATCATGGTTTAGCAAAAAGTAGAATTCAGTAGCATTGTCAACGGCTGAAGCCGAATATATAGCTGCCGGCAGTTGCTGTGCTCAAGTACTATGGCTTAAGCAACAACTAGAGGACTATAGAGTTAAACTAGATAACATTCCTATCAAGTGTGATAATACTAGTGCCATTAACCTTACTAAAAATCCGGTTCAGCACTCTAAAGCCAAACACATTGAAATAAGATATCATTTTATTAGAGATCATGTGCAAAATGGGAATATATGTATTGAGCATGTATGTACTGAAAAACAATTAGCTAACATATTCACAAAACCTTTGAGTGAAGATAGATTTTGCATGCTTAGGAGGAAATTAGGCATATGTGATCCTTTTGACTAAGGAGATATAAAAAGGAGCAAGTTGTCTCATGATACTCTCCTCCCATTTCGAAAAGCCCATGAAACATTAGTCAAACTAGTCATCTATAGATTTCTTACTCATGTATCATTATCCCAGTAAGAATTTGTAAGGATTGGAGGAAAGGAAGAACTTTTAAAAAGAAAAGGAAGAGAAAGAAAATTTTCTGAACTAGGGTCGACCCAAGCCAGAATGGGGTCGACCCAACGTTGAGTCGACCCAAGAAAAATCTGGGGTCGACCCAACGACGGGACCCCACTTTTAAAAGGGGGACCCGTGAGCTATTCTAGGGCACTGTTTCATCTTGTCCTCTTCCTAAAATCCTATTTTTCACTCTTCAATCTCTTCCAATCATCTCCAAACAGTAGAAGGAAGCTTCCCCAAACCGTTAGATCAAGATCTTGGAAGGAATGGGACCCAAGCGAGCCGTAGCTAAGCGATCTGGGAGAGTTTCACGGCCAACCCGTGTTGATAGACATGCTAGAGAGTCTTCTACAGTGCCTCCATAAGGTGAGACACGTGTAGAGCCTCCTCCTCCTCCCCCCCTCCGTACAACTTGCAAAATATGCGGGGAGACTGGTGACCACGGGGAGAAGGATCCTCCGAATTTTTGGATCAAGAAGGGTTCCGGTTGGGTGATTGGATCCGAAGGCAAGGATGGGAGTATCTTTGCTTCCTAGATGTGGTGATCTACCCGGAGTTAGTTCGTGAGTTCTATGTCTTCCTAAAAGTTGGAATGGGAGGGCTTATATCTGAAGTCCGAGGAGTAAGGGTTAGGATTTCAGAAGAAAGTTTGAGTGAGTTGCTTCATCTCCCCTGCGAAGGAGCTACACCGGAAAGACCAGAAAGTAAGTTGAGAGCTCTACAGCTGATTTTTGAGAGAGAGGATTTTGATTTTTCAGAAAATTTAGTAGCTAGCTCTCTATCAGCTGAGATGAGGTTGTTTCATAACTTCATAGGTCGGATACTGTTCCTGAAGAGTGGGAGATTCGATCTCATATCTGAGCGAGATTTGGTTATTATGGAGCACGTTATTCAGGGAATTCCCTTAAACCTCCCAGCTATGATGATCAGACAGATGAGAAAGGCTATATGCAATTCGAGAGTCTCCTTGCCCTATGGTATGATACTCACCCTGGTCTTCCGACAGCATGACATATCAGTAGAGGGAGAGATCTCCAGGCATCTATTATTTACTGACACTTACACTGCACGATCCCTAATTCGCATGGGTTATGAGAGGGTGAACGGGCAGTGGGTGCGTACAGGAGCAGGGATACATGCACCAGAGGGTGATGCACCAGAGATTGGAGACCCCATCCCTGAGGCTGAGGTATCTGCGGATCATCCTACAGCACCTTCAGAGGCTGGACCTTCGTCATCCACACCTACGAGATGTACAGAGGAGTTTTGGAGTAGGATGACTGAGCTTGTATCAGCTCAGGTGAGGACTCTCTCTGATGGGATGTGAAGCAGGATGGATAGCATGACTGCTGAGATTAGCGATCTCAGAGAGCAGGTAAGAGCATTACGGAGAGAGAGAGAGGCTCATGGTCCATCTGTGCCCCGAGCAGCTGAGTCAGAGGTATCGGCACAGAGTCATCCAGCTCAGCGAGGTCCACGCCAGACTCAGTCCCATCAGGCTCGACCTCCCCTCGCTACTTATGCTAGGAGGATGAGGACTAGATCACAGCCATTAGATACCCCCTAGGCTGATGTTAGCACTATGATTAGTGCCTAGGATTTATCTAGTTCTCATATGTATTTTGTGTTGATCATGTACTTTGCACTTTGATTGAAGAACATTGTATTTTTGGCATTAATGTACTACAATGTTCCATTTTGATCAATGAAACTTGACTGTTTATTATTTACTGTGTCTACTTATCTATTGCCATGCACCTCTTTGATGATAACAAAAAGGGGGAGAAGCAAGGAAAGAAAGAAGTTGCAATAAGTTGACAAACAAGGTTGAAAATTATAATAGGAGGATTATATACACTTAAGGGGGAGCGATATGTAACAATGAAAATATTAAAGTCTAAACTCTCAATCAAATTTCAAAATTTGGCACATACCTTTCACACCTCGATATATAATCTGAAACTCTTGCTTTATCTCAAATTTTTGAAGTTTCATCTTTAACCAAATATAAAAAAAGGGGGAGTAAATCAAAAGTTCTAATTGGCAATATTTGGATGAAAAAGGGGAGACTTCACTCTCAAATTTGAAAAGCTGAAATTCAGCAACTTGAGCTCTTCTAAAAAAAAAAAAATGATTTTAAGTTCAGTAACAATCGGCTCATACTCAGTATTTTGTAATCATCAAAAAGGGGGAGATTGAGGATGATAGTGGTATTTTGATGATTAACACAACCATTAAGGGAATATCTAACTAAAAATTATAAGAAAATATGATTACTAAGTTCGTCACCCACGGTACATTAGAAGAATGAGATCAAGATGTACTTCAATGATTACCAATGAGATAAAATTTGTGATAGAAAAGGGATAGTGAATTCTAAATTCCAATTCGGCAAAGTTTCAAGTGAAATGTACTCCTAAGGGGACAATAGTAATTTTCATTGTTTAGAGTATGTATCACCATCATGACATATATTCAAAATTGCTTGAAGTATATTTCATTGATTATATAGATGAATCTAACCTTAAGTTGCAGCAAAGTGTGGAATGAGTCGACCCCAAGATTGGTGGAGTCGACCCCGGCACATCAAGGAACCATCGGGCATATTCCTGCAAAAATAGCACGGATGAACAGTACTTGGGTCGACCCAAGTGAAAGTTGAGTCGACCCCATCTTCAAGCCTCAAGAAAACAAGTCTCAGGAATCCCTGAGAGGGTCGACCCCAATGTAACTTGAGTCGACCCCACCTTGAGTCGACCCCAACTGAACATGAGTCGATCCCAAGGCTGTGTCATTTAAAACTGGATCTTTAGAATCCCTGAGAGGGTCGACCCCAATGGAACTTGAGTCGACCCCACTGTACCTTGAGTCGACCCAAAAAGAGTTGAGTCGACCCGAGTGAAAAACGGCTGAAATATGAGGTTCTGTATTTTCTGAGAGGGCCGACCCCAATGTAGCATGAGTCGACCCTAGTAAAAGTTGGGTCGACCTCAGTGAAAGTTGAGTCGACCCTAAGTCTGATGAACAGTGGTTTGAGTCAACCCCAGGAAAGTTTGGGTCGACCCCAGCACGGGCAGAAGCATAACGGCTAGTTCTGCAGAAGTACTTTTTGTCCTTCCAATAGTAAGTAACAGGTAGTTTTTGAAATCTAACCAATGGAGGGTGTCCATTGGGTGAGGAAAACTATTTAAAGTGACACTATTCATCAGAGAAAAGGACTTTTGCAAAATATCAAAGCTTACACAAGAAAGACAAGTGCCCTAATCTTCTTCATCCAAGTGCTTCACTCAAGAGTCAAAAGGAGGTGGTAAAACAGATTCTAAGCAACATTAAGAGCTCCATCAACCTTTGAAGAGTGAAGCAATCTTGACAAAGAAGAGAGAAGTCTCATCAAGCGATAACTATATTCTAAACTCTTCTTTGTAGCTTATAATTGTTATATTTGCTCATCTAGGAGTTTTACCTTTCTTCTTCTCTTTTAATCACCTTGTAAAGGTTTGTTGGTGAGCCCGTAAAATCAACGGTGTAGGTTTATTGATGAACCCGTAAAACCAATTGTAAAGGTTCGTTGGTGAGCCCGTAAAACCAACATAGGTTTTTGGTGATCCCGGAAAACCAAAATATAAAGATTTTTGAATTGTGAGCCCGGAAAACAATCCAACTATAATCCGCGGAATTATAGTGAATTCCCAAGGGGTCGCTTGGGGGATGGACGTAGGTGCTTAGGAGAGCACCGAACCACTATACTTCTTGTGTGTTTGCATTGTGTATTATTTTTACTTCACTCACTCATCGATTGACTAAATTAAGATAGTAAAAATTTAGAGAAACCAATTCACCCCCCCCCCCCCCCCCCTCTCGGCTTGTCACCTTGGGCAACAGCTTTTAATATCTCGGTTTTGGATAGGTGGAGAAGAAAAGGGTTTAGGTGGGATAGAACCGATTGAGGGTCTGGGTCCAGATGTTAAGCACTAGTGGGAACCCACCTGGTGTCAGGGCGCCTAGCAAACATAGATTTGGAGAACTGCTCATAGTTTTGCACAAATGTATAGGCTTGGTCTAAGGTGGCTACTTCACGAAGGATAAGTTCTTTCCTAAGCTCATTATTTAGGCCCCATTGAAATCGGCTCAGGATCATACGTTCATCTTCAGCTACATTACTTCGCATCATAAATTCATCAAATTGAGCAATGTAATCAGTAGCTGTGCGGCTACCTTGTCTTAAATTATTCCATCGATCTAGGAGGTCAGCTTGATAGCCTAATGGAAGGTATTTTTCTTTCAATTTTTCTTTCATCTCGACCCAATCAGTAATAGCAGGTTGATGTCTCCTAGCTAACAGTTGTTCAGTGTTTTGCCAAAACAGCTTAGCTCGACCAAGGAGTTTCATCCGAGCGAATCGGACTTTTTTCTCATCAGACAGATTGTACCACTCAAAGAAATGGTCCATTTTGCGTAACCAATCTGAAAAGACTTTCGCATTACATCGTCATCAGGGTCATGAGGTTCTCTAGGTTCTACGTTATGTCGGTAACCTCTATCAATATTAGGAAAGGGACCAAATCCTCTAGGACAAGAGTAGGCATGATGGTGACCTGGAACAGACCTATTATCAAGATTGCCCTGCCAAACAGAGTCTTGTTGGTCTAGAAATTGGTCTAGGGTGTCATCCCCTTCAAGACCTGGTAAATGGGAGGTACTAGCTTTCTTAAATTCAATAACCCTCTGAATTGAAGCCTCGATTGAATCAAGTCAGGCATTAACCTGGGTGGACATTGTGGTTAGGTCATGAATTTGGGCATTGTTGTTTTAGACTTGAGCGTTAGTGTCTTGGATAGCTTTTAATAGAGCTTCGATTTTGGAATCCATGTCTAATTGGGACTCGGGATGAGATGCGACACGACCACTACGTAGATGCATAAAATGAATGATAAAATGTATGAGCCGACCAACTATAAAGGTTACTAAGTAGATCTAATGCATGAAATGAATTCAAAATTGCAAAGTAGATGCTCAATATAAACTAAAACTACTCCCTAGCAAATAGTTATTGCAAACTGAAAATTAATATAAGACGCAGGCCAACAAGTAGCTGCAATCAAGTAGTACCAAGTTCTCGGACTATGCAAGGTGTCACGGAGCCACGTATGTCTCCCCGATTTGATCTAGCTCCACAGTTAATAATAAAGAAATGTGACTACGAGGGTTCTGGTTGTCTTGTGGATGTATGTGGTTATATGTGTTTTGAATTTGGGGAACTTATCACCAAGCACAAAAATGCAATAATCAATGCCAATTTAAATGAACAAATTTAACCTGCAGGGGAGGGAAAAACAGAGCTGACCTAATCTGGAGAGAGGCCTCTGCTCGCAGAAGATGTTCAGGCTGAAATGGTGCTGGGAAGATGGTCACGGTGTTGCAGGGTCATCACTACGACAACTCCCGTGGAGGTGGTCAGAGCAATTGATGGTGGCTGCAGTTGGGGCGGTCTGCGGTGGTGGCTGTCAAAGTTGACAGTTGTGGTGCAGCAGCCGACGGCGGGGATGGCAACGTGGCGGCGAGAGCAACGCGGCGTCACGGCAGCAACTAGCAGCGGCAAGCGGCGTCACAGAAGAGCAGGGGCGGCGCGCGGCACGGTGGTGCAAGTAGCAGAGATGGCAGCGACGGTGGGACAAGGGTGGGGGCGCAGATAGTAGTGGAAGGCAGGGGATTGGTGGTGGTGGGAGGGGCGTGGAAATGGCGGTGGACACGGGAGGGCCGGCGAGCGTCCGACGGAGTGGCAACAACCGCGGCAGAGGGGAGAGGCGGACAGTGCGGTGGTGTAAAGGAAAAAGGCAAATCTGGTGGTGGTGGGCGGAAGTGGTAACGGCCGAGCGGGGATGGCGTGGGGTGGCGGAAGCGGTGATCAGAGATACCGAAGGAGAGAGGTAGTCGGGAAAATAAGAAAGGGAAAGAAGAAATCCCCGCACGTGCGTGACTTATGCATCACATGCGGCAATTCAAATTTAGAATTTTTTTTATTTTTTTTGTTTTTTTAATAACTCAAGTGGGGTCGGGTTACTAGGTTAACAGACCCAACCTGCTAAGACAGTCCGATCCGCAATTTTTTTTTTTTTGAAATGGTTCGGGCTAATGGATGATGGGCTAACGGGTTTAGACCTTACCCGCACTGTAGACCATCTTCCCCCTTCGACGACTTCGACGGATCACGCCGGATTTCGCAGCGGTGGTTGTGGAGAGGCGTTGCACCGGTGGAGTGGCGGCGACGAATGGGGCGGCTGCATCCTTCTCCTAGATCCGGCCACGGGCGGTGGCCGAAAGATGCGGCCGAAGCTTCTGGGGAGGCACGGTGGTGTCCGATGGCGAATCGGCGGCACGGCAAAACGGCGGCGGTAGTTGGTGCATGCACAGTGACGGTTGGAGGAGAAAACAACTAGGAGGCCGGCTTATCTTCCTCCCGAGCCGCTGTGGGGGTACCCGGCGACGAAGTTTTCCTTCTTTGTGTGAGACCCAAGAGAAAGGGGAGGGAAGGGAAGGGAGACAACGGCGGATGCGGCGGCGGCGGGGGACGAAGGCGGCGACGGCGTCTTGCGAAGGAGACCGGTGGAATGGCGTTGGGTAGGAAGCGTTTGACGGGAGGGTTTTGCTCCCTTTTTCTTCATGGGGGGTGAAATGATGGAGAGAGAAGAGAACAAAGAAGAAAGGGAACGACCCTTCTTCTTCGGAATGCGTGCCGTGCAGCGATCCTCCATGCGTTCGGCGTTTGCGGTGCAAATACTCCAGCAAAATGCAGATGAGGGAAAGGGCAAAAAGGATTCGGCGGGGATCCGTCCATAAACTGGATCCCTTGACTTCAGCAATAGAGGCAAAGTCAGCCCTGCTCTGATACCAAAGCTGATGCAAGACGAATGTAAGGGATGGAAGGCAGAGTGAAAGAGGAGAAGAAGAGGGGAAGAGAAGAAAAGAGGAGAGGAGGAAGAGGAAGAAGACTAGTTTTCATGCATTATTTCATTAAAGAAAACAAATGCATGCCCCATATAAATATAGGGCCACTAAATAACAGATAAGTCCCTACAAAGAAAATAATTTGAACAAGGTTCTCAAATGACAATATGCAAATTAATCCTACCAACATAAAATAATAAAAAAATAACATAAATCAATCCAACCACAACGAAAGTGGCTGGACCGTCCTCCTGCGACGACCGTGATCCCGCAAAATAATCAGTCCAGTACTAGTGTCTGCACCAGATATGCTCGACACATACCTTTTGCAATTTTGCAGCTATTTGTTCCTTTTTTTTTCTTTTTTTTGATTGGCCAAACATATGTCTAAGCATCCATTCTATGGATTTCTAGCACATTTGCTGTGCACACAATTGCTGTTCTCTATCTTTCCTCTTCCATTAATTTTTTCTTTTATGGGTCATGGGACCGTGACGAACTTGGCTAAACATATCATTACGGGTTTTGGGAGTGTGACAAACTTGGCTAAATATATGATTTCCTTATTCTTTGGCCAGTTTATTGAGCATTATGATTGAACTGAAACTAGAATCTAAGAAAAATGTCTTTGAGCACTGTGATTGAGGCCATAAAGCTTGACTTGATAATAAGATCTGATGGGGGAAATATTGGGTACCTCGATCTCAGACTAGATCTCTCCCTTTACCTCGGATGTAAGATGAAGAGAACTATCTCGGCCATAGCCAAGCAGCCGACCATCCAATGTGAACTCCTCGGCCCCAGCCGAAGAGCCGATCGACTGGAGTCATTGGCCAAGCAGATACTTGGCACGAGTCGACAAGAGCTGGCTGTCCCAACAACCGACAGCCTTGGCAGTCCGCAGCAGCAGCATCGCATCCTATGCCCTACTAGCGCACTTTGCTGCCCATGTGAACTAGCACCCACGCTGCGGCCGTATCATGGCATTGCCTGGCCATCATTGCACACCACATCGGCTCAAGTAATGACAAACTTGCTTTCCTATATAAGGGGAGCACCTCGGGGTCCTCAGGTTTGCAATATATATGCAACCCTATTCACAGAGCGACCCTCTGTTGAAATTCTCTTCCTTCCATACTGTTGCTCCGTTGTTTTGACTTAGGTATTGGATGGTCCCCCACTAAAAATTCTCTGGCAAGCGGATTTCTTGTAGGCTACCCAGCAAAGGAGACCAGCACGTGACACCTCAACTGGCCTGTTCAGTCATCTCTAGCTTACCTTAGAGTTGTTCGGCTGTATTCCCACCTCAGTCTGTGTTCTACGGTAATAGATTGGTGCTAGAATAAGGGATTGAACCTTTGCTAGAAGTTGCAAGGAATCCGCGGCACGATGCATGCTTTGCAATGCCGTGCTTCGACCTCCCAAGGGTTGTTGCAGAGCCCTGAACCTGCTCCACCAGAGCAGTCAATTGCGCCTATAGATAATGAGCAGTTCAACGTGCTCACTCAACAGGTGCAGACGTTGACCGCGACGATCTAGAGCATGCATCAGGCAATGGTGCGGCCAGTTCAACCAGAATTCGGTCAGTACAACCCCCATTCTTAGTCACCGGCACACCACATACCTCAGGACAACTACCGCTCTGAGGACCGGGATCCCGAGCGAGCGTGTTAGAGTCGACATGCCAAACAAAGCGACCCCATCCGGAATAGGAGACAACGCACTCCAAGCCCCCATTCTAGTGGGGACTCCATCCAGATCCTCTTGCTTGTTCGTCCCATGGAGCCCCTACCTCAGTGTGATATCTATCTCAATAAGAAGATCGAGAAAATAGACTGCCAGATTCAGACCCTCGGCGGAGGAGACCAGCATCCGACATCTTAACTAGCTTGCTCAGTCATCTCCAGCCGACCTCAAGGTCATCTGAGCTGTATCCCACCTTAGTTTGAGTTCTACGGCAACAAGATCTAATTAATCGAGAGAGGGGGGGGGGGGGTATGAAATATAGTTTTCTTTTCTCGTGTTGCTTCTTAGAGTGGTTGTGTTTGGAATTCCACCAAAAAAGGTTGTGCTTGGAGGGATCATTTTGGATCCTAGCTCTTGGGACTTGGAGGGATGTGGCATGAAATTAATCTCATGGGATACAGAAGGCCTAGAAACCTAATGTGCACGTTTGGTATGCTTTTGGCAACTAAAGCTTCTTTCGCAATGTCAACGATTGGAGTGTGCAATAGCTGGTTCGAGATCTATGCAGACGGATGAAAGAAAGAGTTAGGAGTGCTTTGAGATCAATGCAAGATCTGTATAGGTGGAAAAAGAGTTCGAAGATCTTCGAGATCTGTGCAAGGCGCAATCTAATGGTTGATGTCATTAAAGAAGATCAATCATTCTTTCACGCAAAAGATACAAACAAAACCCATTTGGTAGAGCTAAAGGACTAAGGGTTCGTCTAGTTGGAGGTAATATAGTATGGAAAAATAAATCTCGTATCGAGTTAACATGTCTGGTAGGAAAAGAAGATGAAAGTTGTGGTAAAATAAATGATGGATCCAATGCCTATTTTGCTGAAAAAGAAGGTAAAATAAATACCACCAAAGGAGTTGTATTTCTTTTTCCATACTAGATTACCAAGTGGGGGTAATCCAAAATTCTTCATGTTTTATGAAGCTGTAAGATTAGTGCAACTATCATTCTTGGACTCTGCTCCACTAAGACCTTATCATATGCTGATCGCTTGCTTCATTGGGTCCACTATATTCATTCGGCTTGTACCTTAGTGTTTCAGCTTGCACTTTTCTTGGCACATTGACATTTAGATCACAATCAGTCTGGATATGGTGTAAACAAATGGTAAACCATTATGATTCAAATATGCGAGACCAGTAAATCAAACGCAAATAATATTTCAAAGTCTGCTAATATAAAAAACTAGGCTAAGGATAGTAAATAAAAAAGCTAGGTGCAAATAGGTGTTGGGTGCAATGCATAATAATGGTTTTTTTTTATATGATAAAAAGGATAAGTTTAAACTTGGAACAAAAATAACTTACTAATCATCCAATCAACTAAATATCAATTAAGCTTTCAAAAGAAAAAAAAAATTACCTCACAAAGAGCACTTTAGACCATTACTTAACCCTCTAGGAAAACATATGCCAAAAATGGAATCAACACTTCCAAATTAGCTAGATAGGCTTCAGGTGCTTATTAGGCACTGATTTGGTGCAATGTGGCACCAATCGCTAATGTGGTACTAACATGGCATCAATTGCGAGGCAAAGTTGAATCAGGTCGACGGGTTGGATAAGGGCCAAAGTAGGTTGGATCTTATGGATTTGAACCTAGATCCATGGGGCGGCTTCCTACCAGGTCGGGGTCGGATCTAGATTAGATTACGATCTACTTGGGGCTTCCTTCCTTGCGAAGCCTCAAATCCCAAACCATAATCATGGGGCAATGGCGATGAGTGGGCAGCATCAAAAGAGCTTAGGGCAGGGAGGTGGTGGCCCTCTAGAGATCAAGGCCAAGGGCAAAGGTCGACGATGTCTCCATGGTGGCGATGAGAGCGCAGCATTGACAAGAAGGATGGAGATTGGTGTACAGTGGAGGAGAATAGTGGAGAGAGGTTTAGCTCACTATTAGATAGGGTGAAGCTCGGAAGAGACAAGCGAATCTCGGCAGAGAATTGTGAAACTTTGTGGAGAGATGTGGAGTGATTGATTATAACCCTATTTGATTTTGATGAGCACAAAGCCATTGAGTATATTTTATGTTATACTAATGAATTCAATCCAGCATATCAGGCAAAATTTGTAAGAATCCTCTTTTGAGTGCATGTGGAAATCAGCTTAAGTCAAAGGCTGAAACTCGAGTCGACTCCGGAAAATTTCGAGTCGACTCCAAGTGTTTCAGACGTTCTGGCACAGGCTCAAGTCGACTCCGGCACGCTACGAGTCGACTCCGACTGAGAACAGACAGCAGGACAGAAAGATGAATCTCAGACCCTGTCACCGAGTCGACTCCTGAAGAATTCGAGTCGACTCCGATGCTTGCCGAGTCGACCCCCGATAGTTCCGAGTCGACTCCAAGGAGTAACAGACAGAAAGACAGAGAAGTTGTTTTGGACTCTGAGAACCGAGTTGACTCCAGAAGAACTCGAGTCGACTCCGACGGTTGGTGAGTCGACTCCTAAAGAAGCAAGAGTCGACTCTCAGAGGAATGCAAGACTAAAAGTCAGAGAGCCAACTTCGGTGTCTGAGAGCCGAGTCGACTCCAACAAAGTCCGAGTCGACTCTGAGGCAGTTCAACTCCAAAGATAGAAGACTAGTTTTTCGGTGTCTGAGAGCCGAGTCGACTCCAGCAAAGTGCGAGTCGACTCCGAGGCAGTTCAACTCCAAAGACAGAAGACCAGTTTTTCGGTGTCTGAGAGCCGAGTCGACTCCAGCAAAGTGCGAGTCGACTCCGAGGCAGTTCAACTCCAAAGACAGAAAACCAGTTTTTCAGGCTTTGAGAGCCGAGTCGACTCAAAGAGAATCCGAGTCGACTCGAGGAAGTAAACCCGAAAGAAAGATCTTTGGATTCCTGAAAAACGAGTCGTCTCTAGAAGGGAGAGTCATCTCCGGACATTGGCGAGTCAACTCCAGGTTTGGCCGAGTCGACTCCAGAACAGGATAGCACTTTATTTCAAATTTTGAACAGTGGGCGAGTCGTCTCCAGTAAAGCATGAGTCGACTCCAGCAACAGCCGAGTCGACTCCAGATCGAGCGAGTCGACTCCGATCCCAATGGACACTGTGTCAGGAGTTGCAGATTGTGCAGAACGGCTCTAAAAGTGTGTCTAACAGCTAGTTTTCGATGGAGATTGCTTAAATAGCCAGAGTGAACAGTAATAGAAAAAGAAGGAGACACTCCATTCAAACAAAAAGAGATTTCCACCTACCAAAGCTTCTAAAGAGTAAATACAAGTGAAAGAAGGCAGAAGTGCATTAAAAGTCTATCCTTCAAACGTCTTCCTCGCATTCAAGGCTCCCCTTCTGACAGTAAATCTTCAGCACACTCAAGAGGAGTTGCAGAGTTTGAGAAGCCCCCTTCTCACATTCAAAAATCTGTTTGAGGGCTTCTAACTCTTCTTTATTCATATTGTTTATATTTGGTTTTCAAGAAGCTATCCTTGTACTCTTTTCAAACTGCTTTTCTTACTTGATTTAATCAGGGAATTGAATTAAGGGTGTTAAGGTTGGTTGGTGAGCCGAGGGTAAAACCAACGTGTAAGGGTTCGATTGTGATTCCGGAAAAACAATCGAGTGGTTCTAGTCGGTGAGCCTGTGAAAACCGACCAAGTTCGTTGTGATCTCGTAAAACAACAAGTTGGGTTGTGAGCTTATAAAACAACCGGCTGTAATCCGAGGGATTATAGTGAACTCCCAAGTGAAGCTTGGGGAGTGGACGTAGGAGCAAGGGTTAGCTCCGAACCACTATAAAATCTCTTGTGTTTGTGATTGTTTAATTGTCTCTCCCATTCCCTTCATCCACTGCATATAGTAAACTAATTAATCCACTTGCAATAAGGTTTAATTAGTTACTCATTAAGTTTTAATTTGCAATTATTACTTAAAACCCAATTCACCCCCCCTCTTCGGTTGTCTTCTTGGGCAACAAGTGGTATCAGAGTCGGAACTCTTCTACCAAAAGAGTAAAAGATCAAAATGACAACCCCATTTGGATCTTCTCATATTGAGGGGCAGTCCACCCATAGACCTCCATTCTTCAATGGAACCGACTACTCCTATTGGAAGGCTAGGATGAGGATATTTATCCAAGCTCAAGACTATGAGATTTGGACCACCATACTTAATGGACCATACATCCCATCAATTTTTGTAGAGGGTGTTACTATACCCAAACTTGAAAAAGATTGGGATGACAATGATATTAGGAAGGCACAACTAAATGCCAAAGCAATGAATGTGCTTTATTGTGTCTTAGACCGTAATGAATTCAATAGAGTCTCTACTTGCAATTCTGCAAAAGAGATATGGGATAGACTTGAAGTGACCCACAAGGGCACGGATCAAGTAAAAGAATCTAAAATAAACATACTAGTTCATAAATATGAACTATTTAAGATGGAATCTAATGAAACTATCACTTGCATGTTTACTAGATTTACTGATATTGTCAATGGCCTAAAAAGCCTTGGCAAAAATTATACTAACAGTGACCTTGTCAGAAAAATTCTTCGATGTTTGCCAAGGTCATGGGAGGCCAAGGTAACGGCAATCCAAGAAGCCAAGGACTTGAACAAGCTTCCACTTGAGGAGCTTCTTGGATTCCTGATGACACACGAGCTCACAATGAAACAACACAGCGAAGAAGAATCCTCTCATAAGAAAAAGGTAATAGCCTTCAAATCTACTTCTTCTAACAAGGATTTATCTTGCAGTAGCTGCAGCGAAGAAGAAGATAATGAGGGAGATGATGATGAGGCTCTTCTCGTGCGAAAGTTCAGAAAGTTCATCAACCGGAAGAAGTCCTTCATCAGAGGAGAGGTCCCTCAAGTTCCTACAACAAGGATAAAAGTAAGGAACGGGAAAATGAAGGAATCGGATGCTATGAATGCAAGAAGACGGAACATTTCAGAGTTGACTGTCCCTTGCTTAAGAAGGGCAGCAAATATAAGAAAAAGAAAGTCCTCGTCTCCACTCTGTCGGACTCCGATTCATCATCATCATCATCGGATGAGGAACAAGAGGAAAAGGCCAACTTCTGCTTCATGGCGAATGAAAATGAGGTAACATCTGAAACGCATTTAGATTTTACCTTTGATGAATTGTATGATGCGTTTAATGAATTAATGGATGAATATAAGACAATAAATCTTAAGAATAAAGAGCTAAAACTAACCAATCAATCTCACCTCCATAAATACGATAAATTAATTAAGGATAAGGATTTTATCATTAAAGAAAATTTAGAACTTAAAACAAGCAACCAAATGTTAATTAAAAAAACTAATACTTTAATTAAAGATAATGAAAAACTAGTCAAGAAAATTTCAGAACTTAAAAACGATAAACAAACTATAAGAGATAATCTCACAAAAGACTTAAACATACTAAAAACAGAAAAACAAAAGCTAACAAAAGAACTTGAAAAATACAAACCTTTCGTTGAAAAGTTTACATATAGTTTTGAAAAATTGGAAATGATACTTAATAATCAACGAGCTGTGTTTAATAGAGCTGGTTTAGGATATAAACCTAAGAATAAGCAAAAGCTCCTTAGTAACTTTTTTGTGAAAGCAGGGGAAAGTAAAATTAAGAATATAACCCGTTTTTGCTGTGGAAAAGTAGGACATAAAGCTAATGTATGTGACCATAGGAAAATAGGAGCTGGAAGAAAAATTAAAAAGGGTTGGGTTCCAAAAGGAACCAACTTTACTAACCTTGAAGGACCCAAGAAAACTTGGATACCTAAAATTATATGATCTCTTTGTGTAGGAGTGTCTTGCAGCCAAAGTCGACAAAAACTATTGGTACTTGGATAGTGGCTGCTCAAGACACATGACGGGTGACAAGGAGCAATTCTTCACCCTAGAGCCAAAAAAAGGAGGTGCTGTGACATTTGGAGACAATAACCAAGGTCACATCGTTGGTATAGGTAAAGTACAAATCACCTCCTCAACCTTTGTTGATAATGTACGATTTGTAGATGGTCTTAAGCATAACTTACTTAGCATAAGTCAATTATGTGATAGGGGTTTTGATGTTCTGTTTAAGCCAACCCTATGCATCATAACCAACTCAATTGACAATAGCTTAGTATTCAAAGGAATAAGACGTAGACATGTGTACGTAGTAGATCTTGAAGATCTTGCCAAAAATAACTCTTGCTTAGTAGCTAGTGATACTAAGGTTAATGATGCAAGTTGGTTATGGCACCGTAAGTTAGGTCATGCAAGTATGGATACAATATCAAAACTGGATAAAAGAGATTCTGTAATAGATTTACCAAAACTAAAATTTGAGAAAAATAAAATTTGTGAAGCATGTCAATATGGCAAACAATCTAGGAGCTCTTTTAAATCCATAAAATGTGTCACTACTACTAGACCCCTTGAACTACTACACATGGATCTATTTGGACCAACTAGAACCTCAAGTCTTGGTGGAAACAAGTATGGCCTTGTCATTGTAGATGATTTTTCTAGATACACATGGGTCATGTTCTTAGCTCATAAAGATGAAGCATTTTCAGTATTTAAGAAATTTCATAAGGAAGTTACTAATTCAAGAAATGCTTCAGTTATAGCTATTAGGAGTGATCATGGAACGGAATTTGAAAATCATCTATTTGATGAATTTTGTAGTAAAAAGGAGATAACTCATAATTTCTCTGCACCTAGGACACCACAACAAAATGGAGTTGTAGAAAGAAAGAATAGAACTCTAGAGGAAATGGCTAGAACCATGTTGTGTGAAAGTAACCTCCCTAAGTACTTTTGGGGAGAAGCCATTAATACATCATGTCATATACTAAATAGAGTTTTATTGAGACCCATTATAAAGAAAACACCTTATGGACTTTGGAGAAATAGAAAGCCCAAAGTAAACTATTTTCATGTTTTTGGATGTAGGTGTTTCATTCATAATAATGGCAAGGATAACTTAGGTAAATTTGATTCTAAATCTGATGAAGGTATCTTTTTGGGATATTCTACATCAAGTAAAGCTTATAGAGTATTTAACAAAAAAACCCTTGTTATTGAAGAGTCTATACATGTTGTTTTTGATGATACTAATGATATCTCTTCTAGCAAGAAAGTAGATCTTGATGATGATGCAGAAATTCTTGAAGAAAAGATTGATGAGATGATATTACAAGAAGATGAACCAAAGTTAATTGGAGAAGCATCAACAAGTCAAGAGGTAATGTTGATCATGGACTGACTAAAGCTTGGAGGTATGCTCATGGTCATCCTAAGGAATTAATTTTAGATGATCTCTCTCAACCTGTTAGAACTAGAGCATCTCTTAGGAACTTAAATAATCATCTAGCATTTGTTTCACACTTTGAACCTAAAAACATAGAAGAAGCTGAAAATGATGCAAATTGGATAAATGCAATGCAAGAAGAGCTAAACCAATTCACTAGAAACAAGGTATGGAACCTAGTTGAACGACCCACTAAATACTCAATAATAGGAACTAAATGGATATATAAAAATAAACTTGATGAAAATAGAATCGTGATTAGGAACAAGGCTAGACTAGTAGCAAAGGGCTATGAGGATGATAGTGTTATTTTGATGATTAACAAGTAATTATCTAGAGCATGCTATAAGTTAAATTGATACTTCATTTATAAGTTCATTACTCTCAGTACATTTGTTTAATTGAAAATATCTATATGGTCTTGTTCATTTGGATGAATCTAACCTTGAGAATGCAGCAAAGTGTGGATTGAGTCGACCCATAGGTTGATTGGGTCGACCCCGGCACATCTAGGAATCATCTGGCACACTCCTGCAAAAACAACACAAATGAACAGTGAGTTGGGTCGACCCAAGGTAAGCATGAGTCGACCCAACCTCCAAAGAACCTCAAAACGCAAAGGAAGAATGCTCTCTGGATTCACTGAGAGGGTCGACCCACACAGTGGTTGAGTCGACCCAAGCTTGAGTCGACCCAAACTCTGAGAGGATTAACCCAAAGGGCAAGACAGAAAGACAGACAGAAAACGGTTCTCTGGAATTACTGAGAGGGTCGACCCAAGAAGAATTTGAGTCGACCCAAGTGAACTTTGAGTCGACCCAAAGAATGGTTGGGTCGACCCATGGGAAGAAAGGCTGAAATTGAGGTTTCTGTGTTCTCTGAGAGGGTCGACCCAAGGAATGTTTGAGTCGACCCAAGGCAAAGTTGGGTCGACCCAAGGACAGGTTGAGCCGACCCAAACACGGGCTGAACAGTAACGGCTAGTTCTGCAGATGTACTTTTTGTCCTTCCCAAGGTCAGTAACGGCTAGTTTTTGAATTCTAACCATTGGGGCTTGACCAAAGAAGATGGGAAGCTATTTAAAGGGGCACTATTCATCAGAGAGAATAACTTTTGAGTTGAATATCAAAGAGTACCCAAGAATACAAAAGTGTCCTAATCTTCTTCATCAAGAGCTTCATTCAAGAATCAAAGAAAGGGATTGAGCAGATTCAAAGAGGCATCAAGAGCTCCATCCCCTTTAAAGAGTGAAGCATCCTTGACAAAGAAGAGCAAAGCGACTTCAAAGCGATAAATACTTTCTAACTCTTCCTTGTAGCTTATATTGTTTCATATGCTCATTTAGGAGTTTGAATCTTTTCTTTTGTTATTAAACACTTTGTAAAGGTTCGTTGGTGAGCCCGCAAAACCAACAAAGGTTTTTGGTGAACCCGGAAAACCAAAGTGTATAGGTTCGTTGGTGAGCCCGTAAAACCAACAAAGGTTTTTGGTGAACCCGGAAAACCAAAGTGTATAGGTTCGTTGGTGAGCCCGTAAAACCAACAAAGGTTTTTGGATTGTGAGCCCGGAAAACAATCCAACTGTAATCCGCGAGATTATAGTGAATTCCCAAGGGGACGCTTGGGGAGTGGACGTAGGTGCTAAGGAGAGCACCGAACCACTATATATTGTTGTGTTTGTGTTGTGCTTGTGTTTTCATTTACTCTTGCATCATCTTCTACTCTTGCATTAGTTTAACTCACTCAAATAGCTTAAGAAAGCGTCCACCGCACTTAATTAAGAAAACGTTTAAAGCACCAAAATTTAGAAGAAACCAATTCACCCCCCCCTCTTGGCTTGTCACCTTGGGCAACAAGTGGTATCAGAGCGAGGTGCTCTAATAGTGCTCATTGATCTAACAATCAAGAGTTAAAGATCATGACAACCCAAGTGGGATGTGCAATGAGTGAGGGGCAATCCACAAATAGACCACCTCTATTTAATGGCACAAACTACACATATTGGAAAGCTAGAATGAGGATATTCATTCAAGCTTCGGACTATGAACTGTGGCAAATCATCACTAGAGGACCTCACATACCCACACTTAACATAGATGGCACTATCATACCCAAACCAGAAATGGATTGGAATGAAAGTGATAGAAGATTAGCACAGTTAAATGCAAAAGCTGTAAATACACTTTACTGCTCTTTAGATGTAAATGAATTTAATAGAATATCCACTTGCACCACCGCCAAAGAAATTTGGGATAGACTTGAGGTCACACATGAAGGGACCAATCAAGTTAAGGAGTCCAAGATAAACATATTAGTACACAAGTATGAACTGTTTAAAATGGAATCTACTGAGTCCATAACTGATATGTTTATTCGTTTTACTGATATTATAAATGGGCTTAAAAGTTTAGGAAAGTCTTATTCTAACTCTGATTTGGTGCGTAAAATTCTCAGGTCTCTACCAAGGAATTGGGAGGCCAAGGTAACCGCTATTCAAGAGGCAAAGGACCTCAACACACTGCAGTTAGAGGAGCTCCTAGGATCTCTCATGACCCATGAGTTGACAATGAGGCAAAATTCAGAAGATGAGGTCAAGAGAAGAAAACCCATTGCCTTAAAGACTACCATCCCTAGACAACAAACTGAATCGGAAGATTCAGATGATGATGAAGATATTGATGAAGAAGGGATGGCAGTGCTTGAGAGAAAATTCAGAAGATTCATGAGAGGTAAGAATAAGTTCCATAAAAAGAAACCCTTTCTTAAAGGTAACTCAAGCAAAGAAAAGGTTAAGGATAAGGAAAAAGAAAAGGAGACTCCCATTTGCTATGAGTGTAACAAACCCGGGCATTATAAGATAGATTGCCCAGATTTGAAGAGGATGGCAAGAAAGTTGAAAAAGAAGAATTTTATGGCCGATTGGAGTGAAAGTGAGGAATCAAGTTCGGAGGACGAAGATCATCAAGACACGGCCCAAATATGTCATATGGCCAATACGATGAGGTAGATTCTGAACTTGACTGTGATTTTACTGTTGATGAATTGCATGATGCATTCTTAGAACTCATGGAAGAACATAAGAAAGTAATTAATAAAAATAAAGCTCTAAAAGAAGAAAATCAATCTCTCATTAAAGATAAGATAAAACTGTCTCATAACTATGAAACGTTAAGTAGGAAACTTGAAAATGAAACCAAGAATCTAATTGCTGAAAATATTAAGTTAAAAGAAGATGCTGAAAAGTATAAATCCTTGGTAGATAAATTTACTCTTAGTTCTACCAAATTGAATATGATACTTGATAGTCAAAGAGCTGTATATAATAAGGCTGGTTTAGGTTATAGAACAAATACAAAACAAAAATTCTTAAAGAATATCTTTGTAAAAGCTAAAAATGAAAATGTTACTTGTTATTGTTGCAATAAGATAGGACATAGAGCATATGAATGTAACTTTAGAAAGTCTAGTCAAAACAAATCAAGTAATAATCAAAAGATTAAATTCAAGAAAGTTTGGGTTCCAAAAGGAACATGGAGTACTAACCCTAAAGGACCCAACTTAGTTTGGGTACCTAAAGTTTCTTCTTGATCTTGATTGCAGGTGTGTCTTACAGCTGATAAAATGGAAAAACGATGGTATCTAGATAGTGGCTGTTCAAGACACATGACCGGTGACGAAGATCAATTTGTCACTTTGGAACCAAAGAAAGGTGGAGTAGTTACCTATGGAGACAATGGTAAAGGCCATATCATTGGAAAGGGTAAAATTTTCATTGCTCCATCTGTTTTTATAGAAAATGTTTTGTTAGTTAAAGGGTTGAAACATAATCTTCTTAGTATAAGTCAATTTTGTGATAAAGGATTTAAAGTTACATTTGAAGCATCTGTATGTATAATCACAAATCCTAAAGATAATAGCATTGTACTTGTAGGACAAAGGCAAAGAAATATTTACTTAGTAGATCTTCATGAATTAGGCAAGAAAAATGGTTTATGCTTAATTACTAATGAAGAAAAGAAGAATAAAACTAGTTGGCTTTGGCATCGAAGACTAGGACATGCTAGTATGGAATTAATATCAAAACTAGTTAAGAAGGAATTAATAAAGGATGTGCCAAAATTGATTTTTGAAAAGGACAAAATATGTGGACCATGTTCATTAGGAAAACAAACTAGATCATCTTTTAAATCGAAAAATGTAGTATCAACAACTAGACCATTTGAACTCATACATATGGACTTATTTGGACCTACTAGAACCACAAGTCTAGGAGGAAAGAAATATGGACTAGTCATTGTTGATGATTTTTCAAGGTATACATGGGTTTCATTTTTGGCACATAAGAATGAAGCATTTTCAGAATTTTTGAAACTATACAATAAAATCATAAATGAAAAGAAACTCACATTGGTAGCAATTCGAAGTGATCATGGCACGGAATTTGAAAATCAACACTTCGAGGAATTTTGCACTAAAAATGGAATATCACATCAATTTTCAGCACCTAGAACGCCTCAACAAAATGGGGTTGTTGAAAGGAAAAATAGGACATTGGCAGAAATGGCACGCACAATGTTGTGCGAGTCAAATCTTCCAAAGTACTTTTGGGCTGAAGCTATAAACACCTCTTGCCATATTCTAAATCGAGTTTTAATACGACCTATAACTAAGAAAACTCCTTATGAACTTTAGAAGAATAAGAAACCCACTGCAAAATATTTTAAAGTGTTTGGATGTAGATGTTTTATCTTAAATAACGGCAAGGAGGACTTAAGTAAATTTGATGCCAAGTCAGATGAAGGTATCTTCTTAGGATACTCCACATCTAGCAAGGCATACAGAGTATTCAACAAAAGAACCTCAGTAGTGGAAGAGTCGGTCAATATTATATTTGATGAGTCTGATAGTGAGTCTGCTAGGAAAGAAAACTCTATTGATGATGATACAGGAATTATCGATTTTGAGAAGTTAAAAATTGATGACGTACCAAATCAAGATAAGGGAGATGATTGCGTGCCACCACAACCCCAAGACGTGCCAAAAGAATGGAGGTATGCACATGGACATCCTAAGGACTTAATTATTGGTGATCCATCTCAAGGGGTAAGAACTCGATCTTCTCTTAGAAATTTAAATGATTATCTTGCTTTCGTTTCACAATTAGAACCTAAAACTTATGAAGAAGCTGAAAAAGATACTAACTGGATAAATGCCATGCAAGAGGAATTAAATCAATTTAAAAGAAGTAATGTATGGACATTAACTGAAAGACCAAAGCATAATTCAGTAATTGGAACAAAATGGGTATTTAGAAATAAACTAGATGAAAATGGAGTAGTTATAAGAAATAAGGCCAGACTTGTAGCTAAGGAATACAATCAAGAAGAAGGAATAGATTTTGATGAGACATTTGCTCCTGTAGCTAGATTAGAGGCTATTAGATTGCTTCTGGCATTTGCATGTTTCATGGATTTTAGATTATATCAAATGGATGTGAAGAGTGCATTCTTAAATGGTATTATTGAGGAGGAAGTATATGTAGAACAACCTCCAGGATTTGAAAATCATGAATTGCCAAATCATGTGTTTAAACTACATAAGGCATTATATGGATTAAAGCAAGCACCTAGGGCTTGGTATGATCGACTAAGTAAATTTCTGCTTGAAAATGATTTTTGTAGAGGAAATGTAGATAAAACTCTATTTCTCAAAAGAAAGGACAAAAATCTACTAGTGGTACAAATATATGTAGATGACATAATCTTTGGTGCCACTAACGATACTCTGTGCAAAGAATTTGCTGATTTAATGCATGGAGAATTTGAGATGAGTTTGATGGGAGAACTAAGTTTCTTTTTAGGATTACAAATCAAACAAACCAAAGAAGGCATTTTCATTCATCAAACTAAGTATACAAAGGAAATACTGAAGAAGTTTGGGAATGAAAATCATAAGGGAATTGGCACTCCAATGAATCCCACTAGTAAGCTAGACAAGGATGAAAAAGGAAAAAGTGTGGATATTAAGCTCTATAGAGGACTAATTGGATCCTTGCTCTATCTTACTGCTAGTAGACCCGACATTGTATTTAGTGTAGGGATATGTGCTAGATACCAATCGGATCCTAAGGAGTCACATTTAAGTGCAGTTAAGAGAATCCTTAGATATTTAAGAGGAACTACCACCATTGGATTATGGTACTTTTGAGACTCTTGTCTAGATTTGCTTGCATATTCAGATGCAGATTTTGCCGGATGCAAATTAGATAGAAAGAGCACAAGTGGGACATGTCAATTCCTAGGAAATAACTTAGTATCATGGTTTAGTAAAAAGCAGAACTCAGTGGCACTATCCACAGCTGAAGCTGAATACATAGCTGCTGGTAGTTGTTGTGCCCAAGTATTATGGCTCAAGCAACAATTAGAGGACTATGGAGTTAAACTAGATAATATTCCTATTAAATGTGATAATACGAGTGCTATCAATCTCACTAAAAATCCAGTTCAGCACTCTAAGGCCAAACACATAGAAATAAGGTACCATTTTATTAGGGATCATGTGCAAAATGGAAACGTATGCATTGAGCATATATGCACAGAAAAACAATTGGCCGACATATTTACAAAACCATTGAGTGAAGATAGATTCTGTATGCTCAGGAGGGAATTAGGTATATGTGATCCTTTTATTGAATGAATATGAAAGGGAGCTAATAGTGTCATGATACATTCCTCTAACTTCAAAAATCCCATGAAACATGAGTCAAATTTGTTATCTATAGATTTCTTACTCATGTATCATTGTTCCATAAAGAGGTTATAAGGATTGGAAGCAAGGAAAACTTTTTAGAAGCAAAAAGGGAGAGAAAACAAAATTTCTGCACTTGGGTCGACCCAACCCAGAACATGGGTCGACCCTACGTTGAGTCGACCCAAGAAAATGCTTGAGTCGACCCAACGTCGGGACCCCACTGTTATAAGAGGGCCCGAGAGCTCATCTAGGGCACTGTTTGCCCTTTGTCTCCTTCCGAAAAGTCTAGTCCCCACTCTCCAATCTCCACTAAACTCCTCCAAACAGTAGATTTCCTAAAGATCTTGGAGAAATGGGACCCAAACGAGCCGTAGCCAAGAGATCCGGAAGAGTGACCCGAGTCCAACAAGAGGAAAGGCGTCCTACCGAGCCTTCTCCCGTGTCTCCACGATGTGAGGCACGTGCGGAGGTCCCTCCTCCTCCTTCCCCCTCAGTGATCCTTGCAAGATTTGCGGGGAGGCCGGTTACTACCGGGAGAAGGATTCATTCGGAGTTTTTCAACCAAGAAGGATTTCGGATTTGGGAATGGATCCAAAGACAAGGTTGGGAGTATCTTTGCTCCCTTGATGTGGTGATTTACCCCGGGTTGGTCCAAGAGTTCTACGCCTTCCTCAAGACTGGTATGGGAGGACTTATTTCAGAAGTTCGAGGGGTTCGGATCCGTGTATCCGAGGAGAGCTTGAGTGAGTTACTACACCTACCCTGCATAGGAGCCACTCCGGAGAGGCCAGAAGACAAAATGAGAGCTCTGCAATTGATCATGGAAAACGAGAACTTCGATTTTTCTCAGAAGGTAATAGCTAGTTCTCTTTCTGCTGAGATGAGGTTATTGCTCAATATGATAAATAGAATTTTATTTCCGAAGACCGGGAGATTTGATCTCATCTCAGAGCGAGATCTAGCAGTTATGGAGTGTATGATTCGGGGGACTCCTCTAAATCTTCCGGCTATGATATTAAGGCAGATGAGGAAGGTGATGTGCAGCAACAGGGTATCACTACCTTATGGTATGATACTTACATTGATCTTCCGTCAGCATGGTTTACCTCTTGAGGAGGAGGCATCCAAGAGTCTGCATCACACGGACACGTACACCGCACGGACACTCATACGCATGGGATATGCGAAAGTGAACGGGCAGTGGATTCACACCGGTGCAGGCATTCAGGGTGAGGCACCAGAGGGAGAGGCACCAGAGGATGAGGATGAGGAGCCTATGGATCATCCTACTGCACCCTCAGAGGCTGGACCATCGTCATCCGCTCCTCCGACAGATACGGATGACTTCTGGAGCAGGATGACAGAGCTCATGACAGCTCAGGCGAGGACTATTACTGACGGGCTCACGAGCCGATTGGACGCCCGGTTGGATGTCATGTCTGCTGAGATCAGTGATCTGAGGCAGCAGATAGGAGCACTCCGGAGAGAGAGAGAGACACATGGACCATCTGTGCCACAGGCTGCTGAGTCAGAGATATCGGCACAGAGTCATCCCGCTCGACGTGCTCCACGCCAGACCCAGTCTCACCAGGCTCGACCTCCTCTCGCCACGTATGCTAGGAGGATGAGGACTAGATCCCAGCCATTAGATTCCCCCTAGGCTGATCTTAGCATCTATGTTTAGAGCCTAGGCTAGAAATCTAGTTCTCATATGTATCTTTTTTTTTTTTCTCATATGTATCTTGCTTTTCCCTTATATCTTTAAATCTCGATTGAGGAACATTGTACTTATCTTTATTTTGGGCATTAATGTATGAAAATGTTCCTATTGTGATCAATGAAGTCTGAAGTTTGTTCTTAATTGCATCTTTTCCCATATATATGTTTTTGATGATAACAAAAAGGGGGAGAAGAGAAGGAAAGAGTATATAAAGGAGAAGAGAAGAAAGAGTATATAAAGGGGGAGAAGAAAAGATAGAATATTCACTTTAAGAAAAGAAAGAGTATTTCATTTGAGAAGTTAAGAAAGAGTATTAATTTTGGGAGAAGTAAAGATAGTGTTTAAAGAAAGAGTATTAACTTTGTGAGAAAGAGTGAGTAAAGAAGTTATGTAAAGAAAAGAGAAATAAATGGGCAAACAAATTGAAAATCATATAAGAAAGCTTATACATCTAAGGGGGAGCAATTTGCAACAATGAAATTGACTAAATCAAAATTTCCGTCAAAGTTCAGAATTTGGCACATATAAATTCAGAATTTGGCACGTACCTCTCGCACCCCGATACATAACCTGAAACTCAGAGTTTATCTCCAATTTTTGAAGTTTCATTGCTAATGAATTATAAATGAAAGGGGGAGCAATTCAAAAAGTCAAATTGGCAACATTTGAATGATATAGGGGGAGATTTCACAAGTATATATGAAAAGCTGAAATTCAGCAATTTAATCCCTTTTATAAACTGATTTTAAAGACAAGTATCAATAGGCTTATACTCTTTATTTTGTAATCATCAAAAAGGAGGAGATTGAGGATGATAGTATTATTTTGATGATTAACAAGTAATTATCTAGAGCATGCTATAAGTTAAATTGATACTTCATTTATAAGTTCATTACTCTCAGTACATTTGTTTAATTGAAAATATCTATATGGTCTTGTTCATTTGGATGAATCTAACCTTGAGAATGCAGCAAAGTGTGGATTGAGTCGACCCATAGGTTGATTGGGTCGACCCCGGCACATCTAGGAATCATCTGGCACACTCCTGCAAAAACAGCACAAATGAACAGTGAGTTGGGTCGACCCAAGGTAAGCATGAGTCGACCCAACCTCCAAAGAACCTCAAAACGCAAAGGAAGAATGCTCTCTGGATTCACTGAGAGGGTCGACCCACACAGTGGTTGAGTCGACCCAAGCTTGAATCGACCCAAACTCTGAGAGGGTCGACCCAAAGGGCAAGACAGAAAGACAGACAGAAAACGGTTCTCTGGAATTACTGAGAGGGTCGACCCAAGAAGAATTTGAGTCGACCCAAGTGAACTTTGAGTCGACCCAAAGAATGGTTGGGTCGACCCATGGGAAGAAAGGCTGAAATTGAGGTTTCTGTGTTCTCTGAGAGGGTCGACCCAAGGAATGTTTGAGTCGACCCAAGGCAAAGTTGGGTCGACCCAAGGACAGGTTGAGCCGACCCAAACACGGGCTGAACAGTAACGGCTAGTTCTGCAGATGTACTTTTTGTCCTTCCCAAGGTCAGTAACGGCTAGTTTTTGAATTCTAACCATTGGGGCTTGACCAAAGAAGATGGGAAGCTATTTAAAGGGGCACTATTCATCAAAGAGAATAACTTTTGAGTTGAATATCAAAGAGTACCCAAGAATACAAAAGTGCCCTAATCTTCTTCATCAAGAGCTTCATTCAAGAATCAAAGAAAGGGATTGAACAGATTCAAAGAGGCATCAAGAGCTCCATCCCCTTTAAAGAGTGAAGCATCCTTGACAAAGAAGAGCAAAGCGACTTCAAAGCGATAAATACTTTCTAACTCTTTCTTGTAGCTTATATTGTTTCATATGCTCATTTAGGAGTTTGAATCTTTTCTTTTGTTATTAAACACTTTGTAAAGGTTCGTTGGTGAGCCCGCAAAACCAACAAAGGTTTTTGGTGAACCCGGAAAACCAAAGTGTATAGGTTCGTTGGTGAGCCCGTAAAACCAATAAAGGTTTTTGGTGAACCCGGAAAACCAAAGTGTATAGGTTCGTTGGTGAGCCCGTAAAACCAACAAAGGTTTTTGGATTGTGAGCCCGGAAAACAATCCAACTGTAATCCGCGAGATTATAGTGAATTCCCAAGGGGACGCTTGGGGAGTGGACGTAGGTGCTAAGGAGAGCACCGAACCACTATATATTGTTGTGTTTGTGTTGTGCTTGTGTTTTCATTTACTCTTGCATCATCTTCTACTCTTGCGTTAGTTTAACTCACTCAAATAGCTTAAGAAAGCATCCACCGCACTTAATTAAGAAAACGTTTAAAGCACCAAAATTTAGAAGAAACCAATTCACCCCCCCCCCCCTCTTGGCTTGTCACCTTGGGCAACAGGCTATAATCAAGAGGAAGGTATAGACTTTGATGAAACTTTTGCTCCTGTAGCTAGATTTGAAGCAATTAGATTATTACTAGCATTTGCATGCTCTAAAGATTTCAAATTATTTCAAATGGATATAAAAAGTACCTTTTTGAATGGGTATACTAATGAGGAGGTGTATGTAGAACAATCTCCTGGTTTTGAAAATCATCAATACCCCAATCATGTTTATAAACTAAACAAAGCACTTTATGGTTTGAAACAAGCTCCTAGAGCATGGTATGAAAGACTTAGCAAATTTCTGTTAGACCATGAATTCTCTAGAGGGAACGTTGATACTACACTATTTTTAAAGAAGAAAAACAAAGATATGTTAGTAGTTCATATTTATGTAGATGATATTATTTTCGGTGCTACTAACAATCGCCTCTGCGAAGAATTTGCTGACCTAATGCAGAGTGAATTTGAAATGAGCATGATGGGAGAGCTAAACTATTTTCTTGGGCTCCAAATCAAATAATTTAAAGAAGGCATCTTCGTCTGTCAAGCAAAATACATCAAGGAGATGCTTAAGAAGTTTGATATGGAAGGAAACAAGTCAATCAGCACACCCATGAGTTCATCATGCAAACTAGACAAAGATGAATCAGGTAAATCAGTAGATCAAAAGATGTATAGAGGTATGATAGGATCTTTATTATATCTTACTGCAAGTAGACCTGATATCATGTTTAGTGTATGCATGTGTGCTAGATATCAATCTAATCCTAAGGAATCACACTTAATTGCTGTTAAGAGAATCTTTAAATACCTAATAGGAACAAAAACCATAGGTTTATGGTACTCTAAAAATTCGAGCATAAACTTAATAGGGTACACTGATTCAGACTTCGCTGGTTGCAAACTTGATAGAAAAAGCACCAGCGGGTCATGTCAATTCTTAGGAGAAAACTTAATCTCTTGGTTTAGCAAGAAACAAAACTCGGTTGCACTATCTACGGCTGAAGCCGAATATGTTGCTGCCGGGAGTTGTTGTGCTCAAATCTTGTGGATTAAACAACAACTTGAAGATTATGGCATTAAACAAGATAAAATTCTCATTAACTGTGATAATACAAGTGCCATTAATCTAACTAAAAATTCAATTCAGCATTCAAGAACTAAACACATTGAGATAAGACATCACTTCATAAGAGATCATGTACTGAATGGTGATGTAACACTTCAATTTGTTTATACTGATGATCAACTTGCTGATATCTTCACAAAACCTTTGAGTGAAGATCGATTTTGCATACTTAGAAGAGGGTTAGGAGTGATTGATCCATTCTAGTGATACTCTCCTCTAGTTCATAGATTTTGAAGATTAGTTTATGTTGGACATAGAATTTCTTATCTATGATCATCAAATCAGTTCTTAAATCCTAGATAAGCCCATAACTCTCTCTTTTGGCACGAAAATAACAATATTTTTGGTTGTGTGCCAGAGTTCGAGTCGACTCGGACACATTTTAGAGTCGGCTCATGGGGGAGTCGACTCGCGCATATTTGGGAGTCGACTCGCGGTCGAGTCGACTCGCGACTTACCGGAGTCGACTCGAGGTCGGAAATCCAATTTTTAACCCTAATCGAAACGTTTATTCCTCACTTCTATTCACAGCCGACACTGTTCCAAAATCCTAAAGCCATCTCCGAACTCGTCTCCGACCCATTCTAGATCTTCTCCATCGAGTTTTCCTCCTATTTTCCGTGTCCTTCCCCGTCTTTAGGTCAAAAATGCCTAGGAAGATCCTTGTCCCGAGCCGAAAGAGACCCGTCTCCGCGAGTGGGGCCGAGCGACGGTCCAAGGCTCGGAACGAACCGGCGAGGCCACCACCTCCGGTTCCTTCCCCGCCTAGGCCGGTTCCCTCGCGCTCATGCGCCGGGAAGGTTGTCTCTACCGGGAGGCAAGTCAACTTTGACTTCCTCTCCCGGGAAGGGTTCAACCTAGGGCATCACCTTAGGGCCCAGGGTTTAGAGTTTTTCTGCACACTTGACCTCCCTACCTATCCAGGGTTAGTTAGAGAATTCTATGGTACTGTCGCACGGGTTAGCGGGGGTATCCAGGGAACTGTTTTGGGTGTCCCTATTTTCATCTCGGAGGACTTCATTGCTCGAGTCCTCCATATCTCGAGTGAGGGGATTGTTCCCACACACCCCTCCGATAGGACAGAGGCCCTTACGGCCATTTTAGGGAGTCCACCTCTGTCCCCCATAGAAGAGGTGTTCGCAAATCAGCTTTCGGCTGAAATGCAGCTTCTCCTTAGTATCATCTCTAGGACTCTCTTCCCAAAGACTGGTAGGTTTGACTTCATTTCCGAGAGAGACCTGGCCTTGATGTTCTACCTCCTCCAAGACACTCCCATCAACTTTCCAAAACTCATCTACAAATACCTTTGTGAACCCCTAGACAAACCTAGGCTGAGTCTCCCTTACGGTATGTTATTCACTCTGATATTTAGACAGTTAGAGGTTCCTAACCCTGAGGGGGAACCCTCTCGCTCACTGCGTTTTACAGATCGCATGGGTGAGGGGACCTTTCACCGGATGGGATTCCACAAGGTAGAGGGAGTCTGGGTTAGGAAATCATCCACATCCACATCTACACCTTCTGACCCTACCACTCATCACTCACCCAGTCCCGATCATGATCAGGACCATGACATAGCTCCTCCCACTTTTCCCTCCACCTCTGCTCCTACCTATACTGAGCCTTCCACCTCCACTGCCCCACCTTCTCAGCAGCAGCCCCTGGAGGTTCGGATATCTTCTGAGCAGCTCCGAGAGTTGCAGCAGGAGATAGTGAGGAAACTGAGAGATGATCTACTGAAGGAGCTCTGAGGTCCTCAGAGTGCTCCCTCCACCGAGCTAGTTCCCTCATTAGCAGCCGTGACAGAGATGGTTGCAAATCTGAAGGAGGAGATATTCAATATTCGAAGCCTAGTTCAAGCTCAATACTGGAACATAAGTGACGTCAAGGACGACACAAGGAAGATGCGAGACAGCATCAGACATGAGCTAGGCAACCAGAGTCAGGGTGCAGAGCGGCTAGCTAATGCATTGATCTTCAAGCTTGACACCATCCAGGAAAAAGTGAACGAGATTTCCTCGACACAGTCTAGACTCACCCCGAAGATCATCGCACAGCTAGGGAACATATCTGAGGGGATAAGCTTAGTCATGCAAATGAATAGACTCAAATCAGGAGCCACATCCTCCACTACAAAGAAACCCTAGAGTAGCTTTGTTTTCTATCTTATGATGTATTTACTCTATACTTGTATTTCTCTCTACTATTGTACTCAATATTAGCATCAATACAATAAGTAGACACTTTCTTACAAAACTGTGCAATACTTTTCTGTGTTCTGCGCTTCTTTTTGCTATGATGACAAAAAGGGGGAGAAAATGTGATGTTTTGAAATGTAAAGAAAGAAAACCCTTAAAGCAAAACGTAACTTGTTCCAAGTGGATTCGATACCTCGAGGCTCATTATCTCTCTGTTGGGGCTCCTAAAGGAGTAATCTCCAGAATATATTCAAGGGATATTCGGAGATTAGTTGAATCATACTCAAAGAACAAATTGTCAGATTTTTCCTCTAAAACCAAAAATTTAAGCTCAAAAGCTTCAAGACATTAAAAGAAAATTCAGAGAATCTAAACAAAATTGAATGCATATGTTGAGGGGGAGAATCTGAAATCTTAAGAAAGCGAAATCATTAACTACGTATAAGCCAAACAATTGATTGCATAATATGAAGGCTTATATAATTCCAAATGAAAGGGGGAGCTTTAATTTCAGGATTTACTGATCCATACCTTTCAATTCTGGATAGATTAAAATAACCAGATATTTGAATTCATTTCAAAACTTTTACTGAATGATTGAGCAATTCACTTCAAAAATATTCAATGTTTTGTCATCATCAAAAAGGGGAAGATTGTGGAGTGATTGATTATAACCCTATTTGATTTTGATGAGCACAAAGCCATTGAGTATATTTTATGTTATACTAATGAATTCAATCCAGCATATCAGGCAAAATTTGTAAGAATCCTCTTTTGAGTGCATGTGGAAATCAGCTTAAGTCAAAGGCTGAAACTCGAGTCGACTCCGGAAGATTTCGAGTCGACTCCAAGTGTTTCAGACGTTCTGGCACAGGCTCGAGTCGACTCCGGCACACTGCGAGTCGACTCCGACTGAGAACAGACAGCAGGACAGAAAGATGAATCTCAGACCCTGTCACCGAGTCGACTCCTGAAGAATTCGAGTCGACTCCGATGCTTGCCGAGTCGACCCCCGATAGTTCCGAGTCGACTCCAAGGAGTAACAGACAGAAAGACAGAGAAGTTGTTTTGGACTTTGAGAGCCGAGTCAACTCCAGAAGAACTCGAGTCGACTCCGACGGTTGGTGAGTCGACTCCTAAAGAAGCAAGAGTCGACTCTCAGAGGAATGCAAGACTAAAAGTCAGAGAGCCAACTTCGGTGTCTGAGAGCCGAGTCGACTCCAGCAAAGTCCGAGTCGACTCTGAGGCAGTTCAACTCCAAAGACAGAAGACCAGTTTTTCGGTGTCTGAGAGCCGAGTCGACTCCAGCAAAGTGCGAGTCGACTCCGAGGCAGTTCAACTCCAAAGACAGAAGACCAGTTTTTCGGTGTCTGAGAGCCGAGTCGACTCCAGCAAAGTGCGAGTCGACTCCGAGGCAGTTCAACTCCAAAGACAGAAAACCAGTTTTTCAGGCTCTGAGAGCCGAGTCGACTCAAAGAGAATCCGAGTCGACTCGAGGAAGTAAACCCGAAAGAAAGATCTTTGGATTCCTGAAAAATGAGTCGTCTCCAGAAGGGAGAGTCATCTCTGGACATTGGCGAGTCGACTCCAGGTTTGGCCGAGTCGACTCCAGAACGGGACAGCACTTTATTTCAAATTTTGAACAGTGGGCGAGTCGTCTCTAGTAAAGCATGAGTCGACTCCAGCAACAGCCGAGTCGACTCCAGATCGAGCGAGTCGACTCCGATCCCAACGGACACTGTGTCAGGAGTTGCAGATTGTGCAGAACGGCTCTAAAAGTGTGTCTAACGGCTAGTTTTCGATGGGGATTGCTTAAATAGCCAGAGTGAACAGTAATAGAAAAAGAGGGAGACACTCCATTCAAACAAAAAGAGATTTCCACCTACCAAAGCTTCTAAAGAGTAAATACAAGTGAAAGAAGGCAGAAGTGCATTAAAAGTCTATCCTCCAAACGTCTTCCTCGCATTCAAGGCTCCCCTTCTGACAGCAAATCTTCAGCACCCTCAAGAGGAGTTGCAGAGTTTGAGAAGCCCCCTTCTTCACATTCAAAAATCTGTTTGAGGGCTTCTAACTCTTCTTTATTCATATTGTTTATATTTGCTTTTCAAGAAGCTATCCTTGTACTCTTTTCAAACTGCTATTCTTACTTGATTCAATCAGGGGATTGAATCAAGAGTGTTAAGGTTGGTTGGTGAGCCGAGGGTAAAACCAACGTGTAAGGGTTCGATTGTGATCCCGGAAAAACAATCGGATGGTTCTAGTCGGTGAGCCTGTGAAAACCGACCGAGTTCGTTGTGATCTCATAAAACAACAAGTTGGGTTGTGAGCTTGTAAAACAACCGGCTGTAATCCGAGGGATTATAGTGAACTCCCAAGTGAAGCTTGGGGAGTGGACGTAGGAGCAAGGGTTAGCTCCGAACCACTATAAAATCTCTTGTGTTTGTGATTGTTTAATTGTCTCTTCCATTCCCTTCATCCACTGCATATAGTAAACTAATTAATCCACTTGCAATAAGGTTTAATTAGTTACTCATTAAGTTTTAATTTGCAATTATTACTTAAAACCCAATTCATCCCCCCCTCTTGGGTTGTCTTCTTGGGCAATAAGAGATATGGATTGTGGTGGAAGGAGAAGATTACAATAGTGAAAGGCGCAGAGTGTGAAGATTTGTGTATTTAGTCACATATTGGTTATTCACCAGAAAGATCTTGAGTGCTTATATAGGACTAAGAAACTCTAAAATATACTTTCTAATTAGCTATTTTGGATAAGATTCTGAGTTGTTGCAAATGGTATTAGAGTGAACCCAGGCCATTACCTATATGAACTAGGGGATACTGCAGCATGGGCTCATTGAGGCTGATCATAGGTCGATCGTAATGCTTGTAATTAGATTTGAATGGATTTGAATCCTCAGCCTGACGAGGACTTCAGGGCTACGGTGAAGAGAGGGCAATTTGGTCGATGTGGGGCTAGGGATGGGGTCGAAAGAATAATGCTGAGGATGTGGGCCTCAATCTAGGTGGTAGTAAGGCAAAGGAAAAGGAGTTAGAGAGGAAGTCCAAGCAGGAGAAGGGATTAGGGTGGCGACCGTTGCCGAAGATCGATGCAGTTGTGAGGTAGCGAGAGGGCTCTAGCGAAGGGGCGGCCAGCCACCAATGGTCGAGATGGAGATGGGGATGACAAGGAAACATAGGATCGGCGAAAAAATAGGGAAGCAAAATTTGCCTCTCTTTTTTCCCTTTCTTTCTTTCTTTTTTCTCTCTTTTTTTTTTTCTTTTTTTTCTTCTAGTGATTAGTTGTGGAATGGTACAATGACATGGCTCAATGGCGGTGGAGCATGGGACGGAGGGTGGTGGTGGCGGATCTGATACCAACTAATGCAAATCTAACATAGAGAAAAAAAGAAGAGGGGAGAGACAAGGAGGAGAAGAAAAAGGAAGCGGTAGAAGAAGAAGAGAGAAAGGAGAGAGAGAGAGAGAGAGAGAGAGAGAATTCTCAATATCTGTAATCTTAATTATTCAAATTGTATTCTCAATCAACATAGCAATAGATTTATATAAATAATCTAAAATTATAATAAGTGTCCGTATAAAAATAAAATATTGGAGACCAAATAAAATTCTAATTATAGGGTCCACAAAATTCTAATTTCAAAGTCCACATAAAAATATATTTTTTTTCAATTTCTGCACGTCTAATTTCTTCATTAATAGACAGTCCTCCATTAAGAAGCAATTGAACCATGCAGAACTATATACTAATAGATTTTTAGAACTTCGGTCAACCCAATCCACCCAATCAGGTCTTAAAATGTTGCTTCTTTCCCAGAAGCCTACAAGTCGTCAAATATGGAAGCGGGGACGACCGAAGTTTCTTTCACTAATTTCCCCTTGCTATTTGTGGGGTCATCACCATACCTCGGCCTTCCGCGGCTCCAGGGGTAAAAAGCTCAGGCTCTTCCCCCTGCCAATTCCATACGCCTCTCCTTGATGACCCTCTTAGTCGATCAACGACGCAGGCATAACATTAAACTATGTGAAAGAGAGAATACGTAGAGAGGCACCAAGCCCCACACCTCTTCCTTCATCAATGATCCAGTAGTCCTCACGTACTCCAAATTTTAGCCCGGTCATCCGGATTGGCCCATGAGTTTCCTATGCATTTCGTGCAATGAGACACGCCCCATTGTGACGTATCCTCTGCATGTTGTTATATTAATACTTGGAAGAATTATTTATTTCATCAAGTCCGGGCGTAGCCCATGACTTCATGGATAAGTTTAAGAACTATTATGCTTGCTATATTAAACATGCTGTTTTGATGATTTCATTTATAAATGCTTGCAGGTTAGTTTACTTTGATGAGCTCTCTTTGATTATATATATATAACAAAAAGAGTTTATAAAGCATTGATGAGCACAGTTTCCGAAGTCCTCTTCATGGAAGGCTCTACGGACAACTTTCGTGCAAAATTTTGGAGTAGGACGACAGCATGCGTGCTTTGCTCATGGCAGCATTTCTCGTATACAAAATGAAATATGAAATTTTGCAAGCTAATCCTCTCATCTTTTGACATCCATATCTTTGGATGTGTCCTTCTCGTGGTAGAATCATATGATAGTAATTTAACTAATAAATCTTAGACTATGATGCATGTTTAATTTTGGACAACTAGCCTATAGCTTCATGACAGCATCCCTTTGCCATAATTAATTATACCTCAATTATTATTTGATTATTATTCATAATTTTTATTAGGAGATTGCATAGAGGATTTGACACCAAGGCTACAGAGTTGATGAATTGTAGGTTACTTGCTAGAGCCTGCATCATGTTGGTAAATATAGATTTAGTTTCTCTAACTTGGAACCACATAATATAATAAAACGAATACATGTCATGCAGGATGCCTGCAATATAGTTTTTACTCATTTTTTAAAACTATTTTTAAAATACAATATAGTAATGAATAAGTTACAATAACAAAAGGATTTAATAGTCAAATTTTTATTGTATATTAAACAAAATTTCAATGATGGTTGAACAAAACTCTCATCATTAATTTACAAACTCACATCACTAATACTTACATCTACATGATGAGCATAGCTCTACACGAGTTGAGCTTCCATGGAGAAACTTTTATCATTATTACTAACATAATGACTACAGACCTCGCATGATGTATGATAAACGATTTTTTCTCCTTCTTCAGTTGTTCTTAAAATACAATATAACAATGTAACAAACTATAATAAATAAAAAATTTTAATATATAAATTTTTATTGCATATTAAGTAATAAATTTAGTAATGACCAAGCAGAAAACTTTCATCATTAATACTGGCATCAGTACTGTCGAGCCTATGCAATGTGCATTGTACGGTTTTTCTTCCTTTTTCAAATATTATTAAAATATAATACAATAATTAAATATATTACAATAAATAAAATATTTCAAATATTATTAATATCTGTTGCATATTTAATAATGGCAGAGCATATTAATAATGACATTATGGATATTGGCATCTATATGGTGTAGGAGAGCTCTATACAAGAGGATTGCCTTCATTGTATATACACACACAAACATATAACCATATAACATGCATGTGGATGGGGTGCAGTATTTTTTTTTAATTGCAATATAGAATAAATATGATAGAATAGATAATAGAAACAGAAATAGAATAGAATATATATAAGAGCCTAATTATTATCCAAAATAAAAAAATGAACGACGACAACATTAATACAAGCTTACAAATGACGAAGGAGAGGTCAAGCACAAGTTGAACCTCCAAGTTAGTTATATACAATAGATAACAAATTTAATATAGTGCGCCAATGAAGGAAGATGAATTTAGCTAAAATTCATGTACACAGTACCTCGGGGCACCTAAGATTCATTATACAACTCGAAAATGAAATATCCATTCAACTAGTTTCCTAGTTGTCTCCACAACTGATCTAGCATGCTGTTTGGGGTTGTGTCTTGCACTGTTTTACTTTCCATGCATGATGCTCAACTACAATATCTGCTTTGGAATCCAAGTTTTGCACCATCCTTGAACGCTTGTAATAATATATACTTCCACTTTCACCTACAAATGATATAATCTATGCATGATCTAGTGGTGGATTCATAAATATACACTTCCACTTTCGTGAGGCCCACTTGTATTCTTCTCTTTGACAAGCAGGGATGCAACTAAAATGGGATGCATCTATTAAACAATAAATGTTCAGAAGCTGAGGAGCAGGTGAACTGACAAAGCTTAGCCTTTTATGATCCTGGAGTAGTCAAGCTTCCGACACCACCTTGGATGCCGCACCCTCTCTTCCATCTTAGCAGCATTACCATCCATATCCACATCTGTGTCACCTCCCACTCTTAAGATAAGCCCTCAAGAGTTTGTTATCCACTGGGTGCATTCCAAGGCCTGCATTAGCGTGGACATGAGAGCTGGAGCACGGCAAAAAGGAAAAGAGATGGTTCGCAACTGTATAAAAATTTAGCGGTGGAAGCAAATGAGAACCGAGACTCTGCTGATAAGGGGAAGAAGGACAGCTTATTGTACAACGACGATTATACTTAAAAAAGAGTACACACTACTCAGTTTCAGGCGTTCCCGTGTCTCCCTGCCTTGGTCCTATCTCACTGTTTCCGAGTGACCAAAAAAAGGGAAACATCGTTCCTTGTCCTCATATCTCCTGAGTCCTGAGCTTCCAACACACAGCACGGTTTGAAAACCAAAGACGAGACCACCTTGGCGTTCCCATTCCCACAGTGATGGCCACCCCACTGCAGCCATCATAGCTATCTGTGCAGCCTCGTTGCCTGTGTTAAATTCATCGCCAAGTCCAAGTTCCCAGAATAACAAAATAATTAGAGAGAGAGACGTACGCATAAAGACAGAAAACGCCGGTTCCAAGGAACTCGTGGACCTAAATCTCACTCTCTCTCCCTTCAAATTCCGGGTTTTTCCCTGTATGCAAAGGTGGCCATGTCCACCTCCCATCTCAGTTCAAATGGAAATCTCTCTGGAATCCACAGCCAGGCAGCCACATATAACCTATCCATACTATATTTATATAAAATATATTTTAAATCTAGATGGCAAAACAAGATACAAAAGCTATTTAAGAACAAAAAAAAGAGAGAGGCAGAAATGAACAGCTCTAAGCCCTCTAACCTGTTTGGCTCCTTCCTAACAAAAGAAAAAGAACATAGACTGAAAGAAACTAGCAAAGAAAAAGGGAATGTTCTCGGTCCGTCGATCTCCAGCATCTAAAAATTGTCCCACTGCTCACTGAATTCCCATAGCTGCTGCACAAATGGAAGGGGAAAGAAAGGGACCAAAACCCATTGGAGTTCATTGCAAGTGCCTACAGAATGGCAGGGCTGTTGGGCTTCCTCTCCGCTCCCTCCCACGCCTTCCCCGGCGAGCTCCCTCTCCCAAAACGGCCAGCGGAAGCTGCTGCAGCTGCGCCGGAACCCATGTCGAGGCCGCCTCCAATGGAAGTGATCAATGCCGATAGTCCACCGGTGGCGGGGCCACCTACTGGTCCCATCCCCAGTCCCAGAAAGTCCAAAGTCGCCGGCTTTGGCCCGAACAACGGCGGCGCGCCCATCATCAAGTCTGGCAGCCCTGCGGCAGCGGCGGCTGTGGCGCTATCATAGGGAAGGCCGAGTCCGAGCCCAGCTGACAGAATTGAGGTGGGCTCCGGCTCCAATTGTTGCTGCTGCGGGCGCCAATGAAAGCCACTGTCATTGAGGCCGTCCGGGTGCCCGGCAGTGGAGGTTGCGAGCCCAAAGCCACGGAGGAAGGAGGAGCTGCTAGTGGCGGCGGCGCCCATCTGGGCGGCCTTCTGCAGCAGGGCGGTGGCGGACATGTGCGGGGACGGCGGCCGCAGCGGCGGAAGGAATGGGCGGCGCTCCTGAGGTGGCTGCGAGAAGAGGGAGGCGGGGCCATTAGTGGACAGACATAGCGACGGGGCCTCCGTGGCGAGGGAGCGGTCGGTGCGGCTCATTGCGCCAATGAGGTCGGAAAAGGTGGTGCTCTGCGCCGCGGGTGGTGGCGGAGGCCGAGGCAAAGAGGCTCGCAAACACGCTGGTGCTACTGCCGCTGCTACTTCCCCCACTGCAGCTTGTCGTGCCGCTGCTGTTGTTGCTGCCAATGGTGATGGAGGACGGCGGGGGCGGGGGCGGCGGCGGCGGCGGCGGAGAAATGTACTGCAAGCATCCCGGCGGGGGGCTTCTCCGGCTCTGCGAGGATAAAGCACGAAATTAGGGCCAAAAAAGTTAGCTTCTTTTCTTCTGAAAAAAATCGATTTTTTTTTCGCACTACAGCAAGGGGAAAGAAAGAGAAAGAAAAGAGGGGGCCAGAAAGAGGAGCAATGATGCTTTTATTCGAGTAGAAGTGGGGTGGTGGCGGTGGTGGTGGGGAGATCTCCATGGCTGCTTTTCATTTGGATTCATCCCTCTATTTCATTCCTGTCATCTCTTTCGAGACTGCAGAGATGGAAAGCTCCGTCCGGAAAACGATAGCAGATGGAAAGTTTTAATCAGAGAAGACCTTTTGGAAAGGAAAAACACACACACAACACCGCCCCAATCCCCACCTCCTCCCTTTTCTCTCCATCTAGACCTCTCTCTTTAGTATTTGCTCTCTTCTCCCTCTCTCTCTCTCCCCCCTCCTCTCTTCTTCCACTTGGATAGCATCCGACGAAAGAAAAGGACTTCTCAAAGAGCATTACCGACAAAAGACTCCAGCAACCACCCGCCCGGGATCCCACCCAAGACGCGTTTTTTTTTTATTGCATCGAGAAGCAAATCCCGACAAAAGCTCTAAGGAAACCTCCCCCATCCCCAACCCGGAAAAGGAGCGATTTTTCTTTCCTCTCTTTCGAATAAATAATTGCTCGAATAGTCCAAATTAGAATCGGAACGAGCATTGTTAAGGGGTGATAATCTAAACAAAAGAAAGAGACCGACCTCGCTGCTGCTCCGGCGGAGCCCACCAGCTGGCGCGACAACCCAGCCCCGGCCATCGCCGCCGGAGGCGGAGACTTCTCGGGAGCCGGCGGGCCGTGGCCGGCGCCGGAACCTCCTTCCCGTCATCCTCCGCCTTCTGGTTCGCCGACGCTGCCGACGCCGAGGCGGCGGTGTTGTTCGTTTGCGACTTGGCACTCTCCTCCGCAAGCGCATCGCAGAACGCCCTGTGCGTGATAAAGCTATCCCTCCTGCCCCCAGAAGTACAAAACTTTCAGAGAAACAAAGAAACAATCGAATCGAATAGCTTTCGAAGGGCTAAAAATGGTAGCTTTGGAGGGAGGGAGGGATTGATGGATGAGTACCGGGAGAAGAGGGTGCCGCAGTCGCAAGCGGTACTCGCGGGTGCCGCAGGTCTTGGAGTGGGCTTTCCAGTCCGACTGGACAGCGTATTTCTTCGAGCACTTGTCGCACTTCCACTTCTTCTCGCCATGCTTCCGGCAGAAGTGTTTCTTGATGCCGGTGAGGTCGCCGAGCGCCCGCGAGGGGTCGTGGTGGACGCAGCTCGGCTCCGGGCACACGTACACCCGTTTTCCTCGGCTCCTTCCCCGTCCTCTGCCTCAGCTTCCACGGCAGGTTGTGCCCCCTTCGATGCAGCTGGAGATTCTGATCCCTCTGGAATCCTTTGTTGCAGATCTCGCACACGAACCTATTCGTCGCCATAAGCGTCTTCGGCGACAGCGCTATCACCTCCGCGTCCGGATCTAAAATCCCACAAAAAACCAACCAAAAAACAGATAAAAATCCAATCTTTGGATTAGAGAAGAAATCCTTAGTCGCCCTTGGTTTCTAGTTTCGAGCTTGCTATCGAGTTTTACCTGGCATTCCGGGGAGATTGCGCTTCTTCTGTGCCGGAGCCGGGGGAGGCGGTGGCGCCTGCTGCTGGCCGGAGGAGATGCTAGCCTCGGCGGAGCCCGAGTTGGAGAAGGTCATCACGGAGGAATTCTCCAGTTCCACCGGCATCGCCGCTGTACTCCCAGCAGATATCTAGGGTTTTCTAGCTTCGATTCGAGCTTCCAAACAACCAAAAAAGAAAGCACCACAAAAAAGAAAGACAAAGAAAAAGTTTTTACCAGCTACTCGTCTT
>NW_024069202.1:0-51845 GCF_009389715.1 Phoenix dactylifera
GATTAGCGTTAGAGGTATTCTTTTATTTCTGCATTCAAATTATATTATTTAATTGTTATCATTAAGGTGATCTTGGCTTAATAGGGTTTCATATAAAGGGACTTTATTAAGAAAATTTTAAAATTCCTAGCTTCCGCTGCCCCACATGACATGTTAGAACCCTATAGAATCATAGTTAGGTTCCTCTCTTTTTGTACTCTGCAAGGTGTTCAACCCATTGTTGAGCTTTTTAGAGCTCTTTACATCTTGACGGATCATCCCTTTGAGCACAGATGGTGGTATTTCTTAGCTCGAAAGAGATGTCAGCTAATAAAGGGTGGTTCGTCCTTGGTTCATGATCGGAAGGGTTGCTATTTCTTTATGCTATCCGAGCAGCCTTGAGACTTCATGGCCTGGGGATCGCCTAGGGAGTCTGGGCCCTAGATGATCTGTGCCAAGCTAAGGTTCCCTCTATGAGGGAGCTTTTAGCTGAGCAGGCGCTAGTGAATGCCGGTGAATCGCCAGACCTAAGAGTAATGACCTTTTTCTTCTACTATTATTACATGAGTTGTAATCTGTCCAATCTGCCTAACTTAAGAATATATATATATATATATATATATATTATATATTATATATATATAATATATATATATATATATATATTATATATATATATATTATATATATATTTGCAACATGCAAGGTGATAAGTCAGGTTTGAAGAAGGCCATCAAGAGAAGATGGCCAGAGAGAGTAGTAGGTTGGCACCCCCTACAAAGAGGAGCCACGTAACTCCAAACTCATGTGAGGTACAAGCTCAAGTCAAAGTTCTCTGGAATGAGCAGCAGCCTGAGGTTGAGATTTTATCTTCTTCTTCTCAGCCCAGCACCCAGGGGCGTACGTATATGTCCTGAAGTGGTCAGTCAAACTTACCGACAGTGGGATGAAAAATGCTCAAATTGCTCAGGAGCTTGCTCCCAAGTGATTGGGCTGACTTGTCCCAATATCAGACCAAGGCCCTTTTTTGCTTAGCCTTCAAAACAGCTATGAAGGTAAGCATCCCATCTCCAAATAGTTGTAGAATTTTGCGCTTAGCTCATTCTAATATGGTTTTATGTCACTTGTGGAACATCGGTCTATGGCACTCATGGTTAGGGGTGGCAAAATATGACCCGACCCGCCAACCCGACCTGTGTTCGACCTGCCATAAACAGGTTTGGGGTTTTGACCTAAACAGGTTTGGGTCGTAAATAGGTTGACCTGTTTAACTCGTTTATTAATTGGGGTCAAATACGGATTTTAGAAGTCTGATACTGTTTAACCCGTTTAACATATGGGTCGAATTCAGGCCTTATAGCTACAGTGAAGTAAAAGCTACAGGCTATGGGCCTATGGCGCTATGGCCGCTTAATACCATGATAGCGTCGGCACGGCAAACCGAGTCAGAGATCAACCCGCCGTCCATAAATGCCAAGTTAATATACCATAGTACCATCTTCTTCCTACCATGCTTTTTTGTCTCTCGACAAGACTCTGCCATGCTCTCTCACCTCACCCGTTTAACATATGGGTCGAATTCAGGCCTATGGCTACAGTGAAGTAAAAGCTACAGGCTATGGGCCTATGGGCTATAGCCGTTTAATACCATGATAGCGTCAACACGGCGAACCGAGTCAGAGATCAACCCGCCGTCCATAAATGCCGAGTTGATATACTATAGTACCATCTTCTTTCTGCCATGTTTTTTTTGTCTCTCGACAAGACTCTGCCATGCTCTCTCACCTCACTGGGTTTTTTTTTGAACTCTCCACTGGTAGCCTATGGGCTATCCTCCTCAAGCCTTCAGACGATGTGATTGAAACGTAAGCCCCTGCAGGCTACGACTGGTTCCTCGAGCCTCCATGCCACCCATCTCGTCGCCTCTCCACAGGCCCCAGAGGATTATCTCACCTACCCTGCAGGCCTACGACTGGTTGCTCATGGCCACAATTCGAATGCCCGTTGCATGTTGAGCTTTGCCTGGCGGTTCCTCATGGCTTCTTGCCTGCTGACCAAGAAGACGAGCACCTCCGCATGGTGGAGCTACTAGAAGCCTGGAGCACTGTTTGCGGGCAGTGGTGCGAGCTGCAACTATGATGATTTGGACTACATCAACACGGCCTCCCTCAACCTTTTTGCCGGCCTTTCCTACGCCCGCTTCCAATTCGCCGGCCGTCCTCTTCCACCCCGTCCACGCACTACAAGAATAATAGTCATTAGCGACGCTTTTTTTGGCCTTTAACGACGCTTTTAAGCGTCGCTAAAAACCATCCCGACGCTTTCGTAAGCGTCGGCAAAGCGTCGCCTATGCTACAGTGGAGAAATTTTTTTTCCTACGCATCGAAAAGCGTCGAGGCTTTCCCGACGCTTTTTAGCGTCGGCAATTGCAAACTTATGAGGCTTTCCCGTCGCTAGCTGTAATGTAACGACGCTTTAAAGCGTCGGTAGTTAACGACGCTTTAAAGCGTCGCTAACTGATTTCTGGTCGCTAACTGATTTCTGGTCGACATTTTAAAGCGTCGCTAATTGGTCGACATTTTAGCGATGCTTTTAAAGCGTCGCTAATTGATTTCTGGTCGAAATTTTAACGACGCTTTTAAAGCGTCGTTAGAATATTAATTTTTTTTTAAAAATAAAAGGATTTTAATATTAATTCTATAAATTATGTTTCCATAAATTATGTTTCCGAGGACTTGGACCATGCAGCTGGATATGACAAATGGATACAAATCGAGTGGGAGACATCTGGCATTTGGAATCTCGTGGCAAAGACAACGACATTGGATTAACGAATAATTCTGTATGGTGGAACCTCCAGGTCATGCTGTATGGTGATCGGAGGTCCACTGAATAATTCTGCTGCTTCGTGGCAAAGATAACGACATTGGATTAACGAACTGAACACACAACAATCTTTTTAAAACTACATTATTACTTCATCATCATCATCAAAAAAAAAAAAAAACTGCATTATTTCTTCACACCACAATTTTCTGTTTATTCCAAGTGCCTTTTTCAGTTTTCCAGGAAGACTATAGTTAGCGTTCCAGATAACAAGCAAATCGTTTAGTTAGAACGAGATTTGTATTACTACTTTCGATCATATCTAAGTTTTCAAAAATTCAGCACTACAAGCCTCTAATCTTCAGGCGCATGTTTCTTTCAGCGGACTGGTGAAGAAAAGAAAATAACAATGAAGTATACAAAAAATCCAGCTAGAAGAATCCCTCCATAGACAAAGGCCTGTGATGACTGTTTGGGATGAATATACTCAATGCTGCAGCACATCATTTTCTCCTCCTCAGTTGCCAAAACACGCTCTACATACCTGTTGCAGAAACAAGGACAATAGATTAAGGATTCAAGTGCCGATACCACAAACAATGAGCCAAACAACAAAGAAAACAAATCCATCCAGCTTGCTTCAGTAAAACAAATGTACTGCTTTGATGCTGTTAAAATATATAATCTAACGAGTTATCCTAGACATGCATGTCAGGAAAATTCAATCCTCTATATTGTTAAAAAAAGAATTCAACAAATTTTCGTTCCAAGGAACAAGGAAAATATCTACCCACCGCTGTGTAAATATATATATAGTGCTTTGAAGTATGTCAGAACTGTTCTGGTATGCATCCTCTAGCTATAAATTATGTATTGTAATAATGCTATAAATTATGTTTCCATGCATTATAAATGCAACTCAGATAACTCAATCAGACCAGACAGGTTTACATTTGATAGCATGAGTTATGCCCTTCATGCAATTGAGAATACAGTTCAAATCTCCATATAGTTATATAAAAAATGCATAAGAAAGGAGTTACAGATATGTAAGTGACAACAAGGTTACCTCACTTCCAAGGTAATTTAGACATGCAAAGACACCAACCTCACATGATCCTTGAACCCACATCCTAGGCAAGAATGCACGTTTAACAGATTAAATAGTAAAGAAATCCACAAAAACATGGGATTTCTAATCGGACAAACTCAGTAACAGATTAACAAGCAGTATGCATAAAATAGTGCCTAATAAAAGTTAATAAATAGTTGCAAAATAGCAAAACAAATGCATAATCTAATCGGACAAACTCAGTGAAATAAAAGTAAGAGAGCAAACGAAACCATATATTTCCAAGAATACTACCTCAAAACTTAGAAAATAAGCTAACAAAGCAAAGGAAACGCCAGAATCTGTACATTTACAGAGAATTCTAAAGCATAAACCGGAGATTAAAAAAGGAAAAGAGGGAAACGAGTTCTCAAGTACCTGATAAGAGAGCAAGTCTTCCTTTGATAACTTTCCCAAATTTCTAAGCCAACGAAGAGATCTGAAGAGCAGTAGATCTAGATCTGAAGAGCAGTAGATCTCAAGTACCTAATACAGTAATGAATGAACATTTCTAAAATAAGAAGACAGAAAGAGGAAGATATATAAATATCTCCAGGCAGAGCTCTCTCCTTCTGAAAAAGGGCAACCAAAGTCAATACCTCATATTATCCATAGTTGACGACAGCAAGCTTCATTGGGACAAGGTTTCTTAATAGAAATCAATTAATAATAAATAAAGGAACCATACAAAGAATACTATTTGTGATGTCACAGGTAGTTGGTTGTTGATGGCAATGCATGCCAGGTAGTTGAAGGCCACAGTGTAGCCATGATAAAGAGAGTTGGAAGGAATAAGATGGATGCAACATATATGGGAATCTTGAGATAGATTTAGGGTAAAATTTGAAGGGAAAGGTGCACATCGGTGTTTAGAAGGAGGTCTATGATGTTCGGATATGTGTCAAACACTTAGATATAAAAAAATTAACTTTATTCTTTTTAAATATCAATCAAAATGGAAACTTAAAATAATTTTGCAAAATCTCATTTTTTTTGAAAATACTTAAGATAATTAGGAAATTTTGATGAGAAACAAGCATTTTGAAAATACTTAAAATTATCTTTTTCTATGTATCCCCGTATCTCCTTTTTCTCCTCTTGCCGAACTTGGACATGTGTCTGAGTTCATGTCCATGCAACAATGATGACGTTGTGCTAATTGAAGCAAGAATAAAGAAAAATAAACTGATATTGTACATGTGGTGTTTGACAAAGGTTATCAAAAGGATTAGATGGTCATGAAACACTAATATTTGATTCAAATAGTTTTGTGCATTTAAATGGACTATTAACTGACTACACAAGAAAGCGATTTTATAGAATATCATAAGTAAGCTATTCTTTAAAGTAACGATTAGAAAAAAAGACTATAAAATGCAATGAACTACCTAATGGCTAGTTTGCCCTTCCAATTTAAAAAGCATAGGTATGGATATGGGATACGGGATACAAATACAACATTGGCATGGATATGCCAATATGAGAAATGTTACACAAGGATGGTACAGTACTCTTAGTATAAAACCATAACTTTATGTCTTTTACATGTTCATGTAGAAAAACATAAATAAAGCATAATAAGCCACCAGAGTAACATTGCCATGCTTTATAAATTAGCATTAACTTCCACAAACTCGATATCTAATCATCATTCAAATCCATAGACCATAATCCGAACTCCACACTTCAATATCAACATCACAATCTCCAAGCTTAATAATTCATCATTAAAAGTTTAACATTTGCAAAAACTAAGAAAGCAAGAACCTCATTATTTGAGGTACCCTGAAAGTATCTTGAGCAAATCCAGGAAATATTCTATGCATTTTTTATTTTTGATTTTTGAAAAATAGTACTAAACATAAGTATCAAATACATCCTAGAAGTATCTAACAAGTATCGGTATCCAATATGTATAACATAAGGACACAACATATGACTTGAAGCATTCATGCTTCCCAAATTAATGTAGGAGTAACTATATCATCAACTCTAGAAATCATGCTAGGAAGAAGAAGAAGATGCTTGAAATAGAAATAGATACAAAATAAAAAAGAAAAACTAGAATAGATTAAGAAATAGATTGGTTTCAAGTAATGTCCTTTTATTTCATCTTGACAAACTAAGGTGGCATACTAACCTAAAACACATTTTAGATTTACCAACATCTCAAAGTAATGAAATATGATTGTTAGGTCATGTAAGGTAGTGATCATTAAGTGGTTTTTTTTGATAGTGATCATTAAGTGATTAAGTAGATAACAAAGCCGCCTAAGCCCCCCAGTGAACATTTACATGGCTAGGAAGACTAAACAGCTATCATATGTTTGATGTCTGCCGCATGCTTTGTAAGTGGCCATTTTCTATAACATTGTGTCTGACTAAGATCTAAGGAAGCTATAGCAAGGAGAGATGCTATGCATGTGTTTAAAGTGTTTAGGAACTGGAAAAGGCCTATGTTAATACAGAAGGGTGCCATAAGAGATGATAGGAAACTGACGCAGTAATACTTGTTCTGCTAGGAAATCTTGGAGAATAAGGATGCATAACCCGATTTTCAGACAGTTGGGACAAGTCACTGTGGTTATGGTTATTGGGGTAGGACATAGTATAGAACACAATTAGTTAAGTTCCAATGCTTATTCATTATAAGAGTGTTATCTTATTTAGAAGAATCTTATTCAGAAGTATTTGTAACAACTATGAACTGCAATTGGTACACTAATTTTTCAATCCACATGGTGTTACCATGTCGTAGGTGGATGTCACTGTTCAACATCACCACATGTAAAACAAAAGATGAAGTTGGGGGAAAAGGAAGCATGTGCCTTTAAAATGGAAATTCAACCAAAGTCGGGACGGCTAACAAGTCGGTTCAAAGCACGTCTCCAAAATGTTCCACTACAAAAGAGGCAACTCGCATCCGAAAACTAAATTCAGCCACCCTATAGCTGCAGCAATTATGGCATTTCATCAAATAAATACTACGCATTAATAATGTCAAAAAAAAAAGTAGCCGGTGAAGAAGTTGTGTAGTCAATGCTTTTAATAAAATAAATATGTTTCTTGTCCAACCATAACATCAGCAGAGAGGGAGAGTAAAAATCTGAAGTTTTTTTTTCACTCATGTAATTGAAAAGAAACACCATATCCAAATATCGCTTTCTTGATTCATTTATAAACCATAAATATGAAATTGAAATTAGTTGGTTTTCCTCCAACACAATTGATTAATAAAACCATACATATAAGAAAAGTAACCATTCACAATAACTCACTTCTTTTAGTATTTGTTACCCAGACTTACAATATCATGATCAAATAAAAATTCATTAAAAACGTATTATGATGTGCAATATTGTGGAAAACCAGAATTTTCAGAATTTATGGAAAACGTATTAAAAATTCATTTATATTTCCAGAATTTCCTCTCCTTTGCTTTTCTTCTTCCCACATCCCAAAATCACCACCATTAGCCGAGAATTTATGTTCTTTTTAATAAATAGCTATCAAGATGAGAGAGCAAAATTAACAAGCAGTATGCATAAAATAGTGCCTAATAAAAGTTAATAAATAGTTACAAAATAGCAAAACAAATGCATAATCTAATCGGACAAACTCAGTGAAATAAAAGTAAGAGAGCAAACGAAACCATATATTTCCAAGACTACCACCTCAAAACTTAGAAAATAAGCTAACAAAGCAAAGGAAACGCCAGAATCTGTACATTTACAGAGAATTCTAAAGCATAAACCGGAGATTAAAAAAGGAAAAGAGGGAAACGAGTTCTCAAGTACCTGATAAGAGAGCAAGTCTTCCTTTGATAACTTTCCCAAATTTCTAAGCCAACGAAGAGATCTGAAGAGCAGTAGATCTAGATCTGAAGAGCAGTAGATCTCAAGTACCTAATACAGTAATGAATGAACATTCATAAAATAAGGAGACAGAAAGAGAAAGATATATAAATATCTCCAGGCAGAGCTCTCTCCTTCTGAAAGAGAAGAAGATAATCCTATGATCCTATGATCGAAGCAAGAGAAGAAGATAATCCTTGCCGGCTCCAAACTTCAAACGCCGTGTGAGTGCTCTGCGGCGGAGGAGGAGGAAGTTGTCCACGAAGAGGAGGCCAACGGAGAGGGGAGGAGGGGAAGGAGATGCGGCGGAGATCGGTGAAAAGGGCTGAGGACGGAAGGGGTCGGTCGCCGGAAGGGGACGGAAGGGCTGAGGATTTAGGGCTGCGGCCTGTGGGGGGAGGGGATCGATTAGGTCTTGTGGTGGGAGGAGTGAAGTCTGACGACGCTTATAAGCGTCGTCGTATTTTTCCTATGCCGACGCTTATAAGCGTCGGTAATGGTTTTTTTTCCCGACCCTCTTTACAAGCGTCGGCGGTTACCGTCGGGAAAAAAAACATGCCGACGCTTTCATTTAGCGTCGGCAATATAGAGTCGCGACAGCCCTTAATTGGTGTAGTGACGCGCACCACCTCCTCCCGTCCTCCTCTGCCACGCTCGTCCGCCTCCCCCCTCCCTCGCCACCGCCCTCTACGCCCGCCTCCTACCCGGCTACCCCCCTCCTCCGCCGAGTTCCTCCCCTCCGACCTTCCCTCCCTCCTCTCCCACCCCTTTATCCTCGGCTCCTTCCTCACCCTCCCATCTTCTTCCTCTTTTCCTTTCTACTCTCTCCCACGCGCTTTCCGAATCCTTTGATTTGCTTTACCTCTAGGACTGCACCAGGGTCTTCCGCCTCCGCATCGCTGGCGCCCCCGCCGCCGCGCGCTGCCCTCACCCTCCTCCACTCCCTCAACGGAAGGTTCCCTAGATGCGGCTCCCCTCTGTGTTGATTAGGGGTCTTCCGTTCGGCGTCCAGTTCATGTACGGGCTAAACGGGTTAAACGGGTCAGGTCGGGTTACCTGATTAATAAACAGGTTGGGTTCAGATTGTAATTCCTGACCTGTTTAATGAACATGTCGAATTTAGATTTATAATTTTCTGACCCTATCTATATCTGACCCGACCCGTTTATGTCTAACCCGACCCGATTGCTACCCCTACTCATGGTTGAGTGCTAAAGAATACTCAGCCTAAAGCTTGATTAACTATAGCTAACAAAATTTGAGCTATAGAAGGAGGAGCTGGATGACTAGAAGATCATGGAACTTGAGGCTAAGCTCTATGCTACTAAGGGTTTGTTGCATGCGGCCAACCAAAGGGCCACTGGGGCTAACCAAAGGGCTGTAGAGGCTGAAGGGAGTTTTGCCGGAACAGTGGAAGCATACAAAGCCTCGAAAAGCTTCAAAGAAGAGTTTGGACTCATATGCTACAAATTCATACTTAGCAGGGTTCAAGGACTCAAGGAGCAAGTCGAGAGGCTCTTTCCCAAGTATGATCTGAGCAACCTCGACCCATGTGCTGAAGGAGACATGGAGGATGACATCAAGGTGCATGGATGCAGTGATGGCAATGCAAAGGTGCCTCCTCCAACTGAGTAGTAGGCTCTCCTTTTTATTATTTCCTTTTGTAATTTTTTCTTTCTTTTTGTATCTTGGTGTAATCGGCTTTTAGCCAAGCTTTTGTACTTCAATTTTTGGTAATGAAATACTACTTTTCTTTCAGTACTCGAGTACTCGTTTCTTTTCTAAAATGTGTCAAGTCAGCTCATGAAGGTCGTAGTACTCTTCTTTGTAGACTTCCTGAAAGTCTAGGTGTTTTAGGTTAGCTCCTTAATTCGAGGGCTTTTTAGGTCGACTTTTTGACCTAAGGTATATTTAGGTCAGTTATTGGACCTGGGAGCCGTTGAAGTCGTCTCTTCTAACTTGAGAGTCGTTGTGGTCGGCTCTTCCTCAAGTTGGCATTTGAAGGCCTTTAAGTCCAAAAGTGAATTTTATGCAAGTTGTTATTGCTTAAGGTTGGCTCATAGAGCTCGCAGCCTATTTTGGGGTTGGCTTCGGAAAGCAGTCTATGCACGAGGTCAACTTCTAGACCCTTGCTCCTAGCTCGGCTTTTAGAGGCTGTGAAGTCTTCGAGTTTGGCTTATTTAATTTTGGCTTATTGGGTCTCTTCGTAGGTTGGTTCTAGGAGCCTTGTTGAGTAAGGTCAGCTTATCTTCACCTTTGGCCTTTAATTAGCCATAGTTGTTTTCTTGCTTGGATAGATCTAAGTCATCTCTACACAAGAGAATTTAACTCAATGGGAAAGACAAAACACTTACAGTCGAGTGAAAAATTTCTGAGTGTTTGAAGTTGCCATATTGAGCTTGAGGTTGTATTGCTGAGGTCATAATCCTCTATGGTCGGCTTGAGAATTGTTTTGGCCTAAGATCAACAGTTAGACTCTTGACCCCCATTCCTTGGTATAGGTGGTATAAGTGGTCATCATCACTTGAGATTGGCTTTAGGGGTTGTTATCAGGTTAGTCTGCAGGAGCCGTTATAAGTCGGTCTTAAAGAGCTGCTAGCAGTCGGCAGTCGGCAGATTAGAGGTCCCAGATATGACTATCCAGGGTGTCTCCAAGAAGACCCAAAGTTTGGATCTTCATATTTTCTCCCTAACCCATAGGCTTATAGATCGGAGGTCTTAGAGTTGACTATCCAAGGTGTCTACATGGAGGACCTAAAGTTTGGATCTCCCAGTTTTCTCCCTAGCCCATAGGCTAGTAGATTGGAGGTCCTACGGATTGGTCCCCAGGGTGTCTCATCGATCCAGACTAGCTAGGGATTTTCATCTCGTTCGTCCTTGGGATGAATCTTATGGGTATCTCCTTAGCCCAATCTAGCTGAAACTTTTCATCCTGACAATCCTCGAGATGGGTTCCGCAGGTATCACCTCAACCCAATCTAGCTGGGACTTTTTTTCCTCGATTAGTATTATCTCACCCCTTGTGATTCAAGGTTGGTGGTCGACTAATTGTTGCAAGGATGCTTACAAAACATTTGAAGGAGAGCTAAAACATACATTAACTGATAGTTAGTAGCAAAAATACAAAATTTTAGTGTTATAGGGCTTACTAAGGTGATCCAGAGGTCATCAGGATCTTATGCCACTATAATTGTGGGGGTTTAGATCCCCTTATGTTGCCCAGCTATGCAGCCCAAGGGGAAGCGCGTGAATTGAGATTTTTAAAAACTTTAAACAAGATGCAGCAGAATAAAACTTGATGTATGTTAGTCATTTGCAATTGATAATGATTAGTGAATAAATATACAGAAGTTCTGAGCACACAGATCTGTTGCCCAAGGTGACAACCCAAGAGGGGGGGGTGAATTGGGTCTTTTAAAACTTTTAAACTACTTCTAAAACTTTTTGATTAACTATGCTAAGTTGTCTAGATGCACAGTGAAAGTTAAACTTAGCAAGGGTTTGATGTATAGACTTCGACTTGATTAAATATGCTTGCAACTAAAGGATGTGCGGATAAGAATTAAGCAAGCAATTTATCTAAGTAAGTGTGTTAGTTAGACAATAACTAGAGGCATTACAAACACAAAGGACATATAGTGGTTCGGTGCACCCCAGCACCTACATCCACTCCCCAAGACCTCTTGGGAATTTCACTATAATCCTACCGATTACAGCCGGTTGTTTTACAAGCTCACAACCCAACTTGTTGTTTTACGAGCGCACAACGAACTCGGTCGGTTTTCCCAGGCTCACCGACTAGAACCACTCCGATTGTTTTCCCGGGATCACAATCGAACCCTTACACGTTGGTTTTACCCTCGGCTCACCAACAAACCTAAACCCCGTTGGTTTTCCCTTTGGCTCACCAACAAACCTTAATCCCGTTGGTTTTCCCTTTGGCTCACCAACAAACCTTACACCGTTGGTTTTCCCTTTGGCTCACCAACAAACCTTTAACCCCTTGATTCAATCCCTTGATTGAATCAAGTTACAAGATATTAAAACAAAGAATAAAAACAAATCAAAGCTTCTTAAACAAGCAGATATGACAATATAAACAAATAGAGTAAAGAGAAGCCCTCAAACGAGTTTTGAAGATGGAGGAGCTCGGCTTCTTCTTTACTTGATCCTCCTCTGATTTGGCATGAAGTAGAGGATCCCCGAGGCAGCACACGGATGGAGAGGAAGCTTTCGGATTCACTTGGATGCTCTTCTTCTCTCTATTTCGTTTTGGATGGCCCTTTTGTGCTTATGGGAGATTTCCTTTGTAATCTCTTTGAGATCTCTTTCCTAGATGATCTCTCCCACTTCCATAAGTTCTCTCCTAGCTCTCTTCTTGTTTTTATAGCTTTTGATAACGTGGAAACAAGAATATAGCCGTTAGAGACAAAAATAGAGCCGTTGGAACCAGTCTGCACCTCCTGACAATATTACCGTTGGGATCGGAGTCGACTCGCGCGATCAGGAGTCGACTCGCCTGTTGCAGGAGTCGACTCGTGCTTTACTGGAGACGACTCGGCCACTGTTCCAAATTTGAATTATGGTGCATCCTCGACTGGGAGTCGACTCGTCTTAACCCGGAGTCGACTCGCCAACTTCTGGAGCTGACTTGGCAATTTCGGAGTCGGCTCATCCACTGAAGTCCGTGGATCCAATTTTGAATTTTGTCCTCTCGAGTCGACTCGACTGTCCTGGGAGTCGACTCGAATCTCAGACCCCGAACTCCCGATCCTCTGTCTTTTGGCTCGTCCAGTCTTGGAGTCGACTCGAACTTCCTTGGAGTCGACTCGGCTCTCAGTTTGTGAAACACAACCTTCTGCCATCTTGGTGTAGCGCTGCCTTGGAGTCGACTCGAGCTGTCTGGGAGTCGACTCGAATCTCAGAGGCAGTAACTTGGTTTTCTGTCTGTTGATGGTCGCGGAGTCTCGGAGTCGACTCGTGCAATGCGGGAGTCGACTCGAATCTCAGAGTCCCAAAAATGCTCTCTGACTTTTTCCTTGTGTTCCGCTGAGAGTCGACTCTTGCTTTCTTCGGAGTCGACCTACCAACCATCGGAGTCGACTCGCGTTCCACTGGAGTCGACTCGAATCTCAGACCCGAAAACTGCTCTCTGACTTTTCTGCCTGTGACTCCTAGGAGTCGACTCATACTTCTCCGGAGTCGACTCATACTTCTCTGGAGTCGACTCGAATTCCACTGGAGTCGACTCGAAGACTGTTCTTTTGAATTTTTCTTTTGATTTTACTCCTCCAATTTGAATCCTTTGAACTTTAAGCTTGGGCCAATGAATTGTAGCTTTCTTCCAACTTTTCTTGAGAACTTTGGAGGCCTTCTTGTATTCTTCCAACTTGCTATGTTCCTTGCAAAATAAATATCTTTCTCCTTGCAACACAAACATTAGTATTTATACTTCAAGGTTTTGTGATCATCAAAATCAATCTTTGAATCAATCTTTGGGTCATCAGTCTCCCCCTTTTTGATGATGACAAAACTTGGAGTATATGCAATATAAAAGATATTGTTTTCTAGAAGTAATATATAGCAAAGTTGCATGAAGTAGAAAACATATATATTTGAAACATACTTCATGATACTGCTTTAGATTCAATCAGCTTAACACAATCAATTTAAAAAGCATTATAAGCAAAAAGCATATACTTAAATATTTCTCCCCCTTAATATTTAAGCTGATTTGTACTCAATACAAAAAGCATTATAAGCATATACTTAAATATTTCTCCCCCTTTTTGACAACATCAAAAAAAAAATAGGGAAACATTAAGCACAAATATTTCTTTTCCTTATTGTACTCTGATTTGAATGTTGAATTATTGCAAGAATATGAATCATATAACTCAAGGCAATAATATTGGAATCAGATTAGTGAGCACAGATCAGAGCCAATTAAGATAATTTCAGAGCAGAACACATTGAATGTGATTTCAAGAAGTTTTCTAATTTGATACCACAGATAGTTTTCTAATCAAGTGTGGGTGGAATCTCTCTTAGGTTAATTCAAGAAGTACCACAAATGATATTCAATGAAAAGCACGAATGGAAGTCTAACATCTCTTCAATAATAAGTATGAAAGCTTGTTCATTTAAGATCTTTTGCCCAATCTATTAAGTGTTTTATCAACAGGAGAGCAATTTAATTAATTTTCAGAGTAACAGGTCAAAACCTATATATGTAAAAGACACATCATCATGTTGGATCATTAAGTCTTAATAACTTCAAAGTTCTTTAATGATAATAAGATCATTGGGGCACAAACACCAAAATATGAAATCATGCAACATGATTTCTTTAGAGACTTTCTTTTATCTCTGTAGAAAGTAAGCACAATTTGATACATAACAATATGAATTGGCACACAATTTAAGTTCTAAAGTTCAAGTCAATTACACGTTATTCTCCCCCTTTTTCATTAAGTTAGAGGCTCTCAAGATTTGTAATTTGGTTCATGAGTGATGCATAAGATATACTAACCAAATAACACGCCTCAAGGTGTATCATAAAGATTTTCAGATTTAAATTTCAGATGATACATATTGGAGAGTATTAGGATCACTTTTCATTTAGTATTCTTTCCCTCTCCTATAGATTCATGTAATTAAGTTCCATAAGACCTCTCCTTCTGAAATTTTCTTTCTCCCCCTCAATTGATCATTCCATTTAAGAGTTTAGAATCCTAAGATAATGTTCAACAAAATTGTCAATCTCAAAAATATATTTTCTATAAGTTTCAGCTTATTTTCATAAGACTCAAGGTTTGAGATAAGACAACCTTTATAGAACTCATCTCAAGGTAATTAAAGCATGTCTTGCAATATAAGGAGGTTCATCAAAATCAATCCATAAAGTTCAAAGCATGCATCAAAATAAAGTGTCTTTGGGATAGGATACTGAATATCTAAAGCTCCCCCTCAAAAGATGCATTCTTCTTTAATCATTTTAAATTGTTGAATTTCAGATTATAGTGATAAACGTGAATAACACTGAAATTCTATGACATCGAGAATGTAGAGTAATCTAGTATTATTTCAAAATTTGTAGTAATTACTCTTTCTAATCCTTTACGAACAAGTTATGCTTTCTCATAATCTTAGAGAAAATGTGTAGAAATATTAATCAGAAAATGATTCATTTGAAGCTTAGTTTCTTTCAACCGCATTTACATTTTCTTTCTTTTAGAATCATTTGAGTGAGCTGAAATATTTCTAGCTTTAAGATCATTCACTCTATTGATAGAAGTGTTTAATAATGTAGGGGAGAAAAACATATAGATGATTATTGAAATATATATATTTTTAGAACTCAATTTCTTAATCATAGTTTTTCACCAATGTATTCATGAAACACAATAAATCTTTTTAATATCAAAATAAAATCATATATTTAGAAATTTTTGTTTGCAATCAAGATCATCGAAAAACACATCATTTGGACCAATATTAGTACACTTTGAAGATAAGAAATGATATGTTTCGGATGCGTATCGGAGCAATCAACCAAAGGCATCAGAATTAATTCTGTTTTTCTTACATTAAGATTTTATTTAGAAATCATATTGAGTTTAAGCTTGTATACAAAATCAGATTCTGAATTACATAGGATTTTCAATTGAGGCTTTCAAAATCATAATTTGAGATATGTATCTTCCACATTATAGCTCATCTTAAATCATTACGATTGAAAATACATATTTCAAACATATAAGAGCATATTCAGAATCTTTGTATTAAATGTTGAGTTTTGGTACGAATTTGAACATTATATACCAAATTTAGGCAAGTTGAAGGATAGATCAAGATTAATTCATTCTGCCTAAATAGAGATATCTTTCTCTTCTCCTTTTTACAAATTTATTTAACTTTCAGATTTTAAAGATGATTGTGAACGACAAATCTGAAATTTCTTTTCAATAGAACCAAACAAAAGATGTTATGTAGCAATTCAAACATTCAAACAAATTGTCCAAGGATGAAGCATTACAAAACATTGAGAACCAATAAATCAAGACATCATACCATATGCAAAATAAATCATGTGTTAAATCATGCATTAAAATATTAAGAACAAGCATGTCAAGGATCCAAATCAATATTTTTCAAATAAACTCCCCCTATTTAAATATAATCTTGCAATGATTTTATCCTTAAAGTGTGTTTTCAAGTGATTAAAAAAAATTGACTTAATTCTACTTTCATTAACTTTGTCTTTCATTTATAACTTTCTTATGCTCTATACTCTATTTGCTCCCTATCCGGTGGAGTTGGAAGGGGCACGAGGTACTACCACTAGCCTCCCTCTTGTGCCGTCCCTAATATGCCCTACACCGAATAGTTGGGTCAAATAGTGCCGGGTACTACCACTAGCCTCCCCATTGGCACCATCCCTATGATGAGCAATATAGAAAATTTATAAAGTTCACTTCAAACTATTCCTGTTTAAGTGTAATTAATTACGAATTTTATCCCTTCCAAATGTGCCGAATATATTATGCTTGTTTTGCTTTTCCTTAAGATTGGGGTATTTGCCTCTACTTGGATTTTACTTCTCTTGAATAATATCCATTTTCTTTTCTTTATCTCTCTCTCTTTTTGTTATTCTCAAGTAATTTACACGAAAGAGCAGAATAAAGAATTTATCTTGTGTATCATTTATATGTGTATCATGCAAACAACATTTTCATTATGCTCATGGATTCATAACTTCTCATAAGTTATTTTACATCAAAATTTTAAGCATATACTTGTGTATTTCATGGTTATGACATATGCAAAGATATATTCTAGTTTTGGCAAACCATGAAACACTCTCTAAAAGTACAATTCAATCAATTATAGACATGATATCAAAAATTAATAATTAAAGACTTTAATCATGTCGTAATAAGACTTAAGTTATTGACTTTGCTCAATTAATTTATGAGAGAAGTATCTAGAATTACCATTTCATTCTGCATTCTTCAGTCAAATACCTACTAGATTTCTTATGTATGAACTTTTGGCTGAAGAAGGTCCTCTCTCTTGTTTGCATGTGAATGTTTATTGTATCTTACATGGAGATATCCTTCAAGTTGAGATCTCTCATTTTCTTGCTCAAGGATCCTGCATTATTAACAAACTCCTTTTCTTTCTTGAAAGAAGGTCATTAGTTTCTTCAAGATACAAAACATTCAACCAACATATTTTTATTTAAACTAGATGACTCAATCATAAGATATGACAATAATCAAATGTTGAATCACTTTACTCAAGAGATTGCCTAAATATAAGCAAGCACATTTCACTTGAACTAAAGAGATAGTTTCATTAACCAAGATAGTTCAAGGACAAGCATGTGAGGCAATAGAAGATTTATCAAGGTCAATTCAATTTCTTATTTTCAAAAATAATTTAGTTTAGATTCTATTTGTTTAAGATAATTATCAATAAGATATTTTAGCTAAGTTTTAATCAATTTTATCTTAAACAGTTGTTTCTATCAGAAATTCAGATTATGATTTATTTGTTATCAATAAAATAAGATTCATTAAAGTTAGATTGAAGTCTTGCCCAAGTGCACATAATGAGCATACATTCTGGTCTATTAGCTGTATGATGAAATAATTATTCTATCAATCTTCAATACAACTTTAAACAATAGATCTACTTTGCTCATCCTATTCAAATTCTACAAGATGGGGTCTTAGATGTACCTTCTTCATGCCAATCTTCTATAAGAGTGTTCTTGTGGACTAACATTGGTCAATGAAGATCCCCTTTCTTGTTTGTCTTAATTTGGAGTTTGAGAGAAGATGTTAATTCATTCATCACACATATTTCAAACTCACCTTACATGAGCTAAGTAAAATCTTCATATAACTCTTCATTAGTAGAACCAAAACTGATGTCATCAATGCATTCTTTGAGCAAATAAAATATTACAAATTCTTCTTTTTGATCCATAGATTTATCACTATTGCTTTCTATCAAAAAGTTTACTTAAGCTCTTATATATTAAGTTTTTGATGCTTGTATCAAATCTCATATTGCTTTATCATATATGTAATGTGTATTTTTAAGTATGGTGGTTATTTTACATAGATCTCCTTTTTAATGAAATAACCACACAAGAGTGTGTTCTACACATTCATTTGATAGAAAATAACGCTCGTAAAGCAAATAAATGATAAAGGTGATTTTTACTTCTAATTATGCAAGAATCTTATCAAGATCTATTTTATCTTTTCTTAATTTAGTCTTTTAATAGTCAAAAATTTTTTTATTAAGAGCATATCTGAAAAATCCAATTTGGTTCTAATTATTAACAAGTTTTTCAGATTGTTATATGTAAAAGATTAATCATATAATTTTAGTATCTTGATAATAAATCACTAGTCTCATAAAGAATCAAAATGAATTGATACTTCTACAACTAGAATCTTTTCATGAATGCTCTATATGCATTGCTTGATGAATGATATCCAAGAATAGAAATATCTTTATCAGATTTGGCATTATTTTCATAAGAGCATATCAAGCATAACATGTACGACTGAAAAGGATATGCAATGGTTCATTTTCCATTTTTCAGAAGATCAAAATTTTCATCAAAAATAGATTTAATAGAAGTCATATGTATGACAAGCAGTGATGATAGTCTTTTAAAAATTGTTTGAGTAGATGACTATCATACATAATTGTCTTTTTCATTTCTTCAAGAATTCTATTAATTCTATTTTACTTATGGTGTCCTTGGTGCTGAAATCATTGGATTTAATATTATTTTCTGTATAACTTTTATCAGGATTTTGGTTTTCAACACTGTGTCATGATTCTTCACAGTTTGGAAACCTTTTTCATTTGAAACACTTTTACAGGATTTAGCAAATACAGAAAATACTTCAGTTTTATTTGCCAAGAACAAATCCAATGTAAGCTTTTGAAAACTCAGTGATAGAAACAACATCTTTAGATTTAGAAATTGATTCTTGTTTGTTTCCTTAGTTAACATGCATAGCAAACTTTGACCTTTCAGAAGATACTCTAAGTAAGCCAATGCCAAAGTCTTTTGAAATTAAATCCATACTCGCATGAGTTGATATTATATGCCAAAGATGGTTTCTTTAATCTTGGTATTTATAGTGCAATATTCAAAGGCATACCAAGTACACATTTTCATATCTATGATCAATAAACAATAATGCCATGGATAAAAGCTCTCAATCAAGCATATAGAGAATTCATAGAGTTAATCTTAATAAATTGATTAATCATCTAGCAACTTATCCAACAATAAGTAAAGTATAATATAGAAAGATGGAGAAATTTGAAGTTATTTCTTCTATTTTAATTATTTTTCTTGATTACATTTAAGTTTTATTCTTTAATATATGTCTAGAGCACCCAATGTCCAATTTAACATCTTTTGTTGGAGCCTTGAGTGCTAGACACACCTGCAGAAAATATTTAGATTTTCAACTTAGGAACCCAAGCTCTTTTGGGTCCTTGTAGGTTAGCTATTATTGTTCCTTTTGGAACCCATATTTTCTTAATAGCTATTTTGTCCATAGGCTTGCAGATTTTTGGACTACAAGAAGTGTATTTCTGCATCTTCTTATTAAATTTAACAAACATGGATTTAACATGAGTGGTAGATAATCCTTCAGTTTTCTGTTTTTGCCTTTTAGGTTTATCAAATTTGTAATGTACAGATTTAGGAACAGAAGAGATTTTGCATAACCTTTGTTCCTGTTTATCAGCATTATAAGAATCTATTTTAAAATGATTAGAAACTGTTTTAACAAACATATTCTTGAAAGATTTTTGGGTGTACCAAGGTTGACATCCCAATCCAATATTATCAAATTCAGCTCTTTGATTATTTATCATTAGATTCAACTTTTCAGAGCTCAAAGTAAATCTTTCAACAACAGGTTTTAATTTGTCAACTTCTTTAGTTAATCTTTTGTTATCTTCTGAAAGCAATTCATTATTTTTCTTAAGTTTATCATGGCTTTCAGTGAGAAGTTGGTTTTTCTGATTTAGTTCTTGATTTTCTTTAATTAAGATTTCAGTTTTACTAGTTAGTTTCAGTTTTTCATCTATTAGAATTTGATTTTCATTCTTCAAGTTCTTGTTCTTACAAACAAGTTTCTTATATTCTAAATACAAATCAGAAAAGGCATCGTGGAGTTCATCAAATGTAAAATTGCTTTCAGTTCCAGCATGTACCTCATGTGCCACCAAGCATGGATTTTCAATATGATACTGCTCTCCTTCTACACATGATGTTTCAGATTTGTTAGTGCATTCATATTTGTCTTCAAGCATATTCCATATTCCTTTAGCAGTCATGCAAGAAGATATGCAATTAAACTCATTCCTATCTAATGCACAATATAAAAGGTTCATGGCATCAGCATTCAATTGTGCTAAATCCTTTTCATTAAAAGTTTGAGAGAATGTGTGAAGATCATTTATTATGATTTTCCATAAATAATAGTTTTGTGATTGAATAAAGATGCGCATGCGTATTTTCCAATGTGTATAGTTTATGCCATTAAATAGTGGTGGTGTATCAATTGATTGTCCTTCTCCTAGAAAACTATCTATTTGAGTTGTCATGATCTTTGGCTCTAGTCGGTTAAGACTACAAATAATATTTGAGCACCTGCTCTGATACCACTTGTTGCCCAAGGTGACAACCCAAGAGGGGGGGGTGAATTGGGTCTTTTAAAACTTTTAAACTACTTCTAAAACTTTTTGATTAACTATGCTAAGTTGTCTAGATGCACAGTGAAAGTTAAACTTAGCAAGGGTTTGATGTATAGACTTCGACTTGATTAAATATGCTTGCAACTAAAGGATGTGCGGATAAGAATTAAGCAAGCAATTTATCTAAGTAAGTGTGTTAGTTAGACAATAACTAGAGGCATTACAAACACAAAGGACATATAGTGGTTCGGTGCACCCCAGCACCTACATCCACTCCCCAAGACCTCTTGGGAATTTCACTATAATCCTACCGATTACAGCCGGTTGTTTTACAAGCTCACAACCCAACTTGTTGTTTTACGAGCGCACAACGAACTCGGTCGGTTTTCCCAGGCTCACCGACTAGAACCACTCCGATTGTTTTCCCGGGATCACAATCGAACCCTTACACGTTGGTTTTACCCTCGGCTCACCAACAAACCTAAACCCCGTTGGTTTTCCCTTTGGCTCACCAACAAACCTTAATCCCGTTGGTTTTCCCTTTGGCTCACCAACAAACCTTACACCGTTGGTTTTCCCTTTGGCTCACCAACAAACCTTTAACCCCTTGATTCAATCCCTTGATTGAATCAAGTTACAAGATATTAAAACAAAGAATAAAAACAAATCAAAGCTTCTTAAACAAGCAGATATGACAATATAAACAAATAGAGTAAAGAGAAGCCCTCAAACGAGTTTTGAAGATGGAGGAGCTCGGCTTCTTCTTTACTTGATCCTCCTCTGATTTGGCATGAAGTAGAGGATCCCCGAGGCAGCACACGGATGGAGAGGAAGCTTTCGGATTCACTTGGATGCTCTTCTTCTCTCTATTTCGTTTTGGATGGCCCTTTTGTGCTTATGGGAGATTTCCTTTGTAATCTCTTTGAGATCTCTTTCCTAGATGATCTCTCCCACTTCCATAAGTTCTCTCCTAGCTCTCTTCTTGTTTTTATAGCTTTTGATAACGTGGAAACAAGAATATAGCCGTTAGAGACAAAAATAGAGCCGTTGGAACCAGTCTGCACCTCCTGACAATATTACCGTTGGGATCGGAGTCGACTCGCGCGATCAGGAGTCGACTCGCCTGTTGCAGGAGTCGACTCGTGCTTTACTGGAGACGACTCGGCCACTGTTCCAAATTTGAATTATGGTGCATCCTCGACTGGGAGTCGACTCGTCTTAACCCGGAGTCGACTCGCCAACTTCTGGAGCTGACTTGGCAATTTCGGAGTCGGCTCATCCACTGAAGTCCGTGGATCCAATTTTGAATTTTGTCCTCTCGAGTCGACTCGACTGTCCTGGGAGTCGACTCGAATCTCAGACCCCGAACTCCCGATCCTCTGTCTTTTGGCTCGTCCAGTCTTGGAGTCGACTCGAACTTCCTTGGAGTCGACTCGGCTCTCAGTTTGTGAAACACAACCTTCTGCCATCTTGGTGTAGCGCTGCCTTGGAGTCGACTCGAGCTGTCTGGGAGTCGACTCGAATCTCAGAGGCAGTAACTTGGTTTTCTGTCTGTTGATGGTCGCGGAGTCTCGGAGTCGACTCGTGCAATGCGGGAGTCGACTCGAATCTCAGAGTCCCAAAAATGCTCTCTGACTTTTTCCTTGTGTTCCGCTGAGAGTCGACTCTTGCTTTCTTCGGAGTCGACCTACCAACCATCGGAGTCGACTCGCGTTCCACTGGAGTCGACTCGAATCTCAGACCCGAAAACTGCTCTCTGACTTTTCTGCCTGTGACTCCTAGGAGTCGACTCATACTTCTCCGGAGTCGACTCATACTTCTCTGGAGTCGACTCGAATTCCACTGGAGTCGACTCGAAGACTGTTCTTTTGAATTTTTCTTTTGATTTTACTCCTCCAATTTGAATCCTTTGAACTTTAAGCTTGGGCCAATGAATTGTAGCTTTCTTCCAACTTTTCTTGAGAACTTTGGAGGCCTTCTTGTATTCTTCCAACTTGCTATGTTCCTTGCAAAATAAATATCTTTCTCCTTGCAACACAAACATTAGTATTTATACTTCAAGGTTTTGTGATCATCAAAATCAATCTTTGAATCAATCTTTGGGTCATCAAGATCAAATACCACAAATACAACAATTTTATAGAAGTTCGGTGCCAACTCTACACCTATGTCCACTCTCCAAGACATTCTTCTTGAGAATTTTTGCTATAATCCCTCTAAGATTACAGTCCAATTGTTTTGACTGGGCTCACAATCAACCTGATAGATTTTCATTGAAAATCAACCAAAACCACTAAGTCCAATTGAGCTTGGTCCCTCATAGCTATCATTCTTGTCCGAGGAGTACTATATGAGATTCTAGGTGTCGATCCTTGAATTCATCATCTTGGGAGGAATTGATGTGTAGGCACTTCTCAACCCACCGATCTATGAGAGAGCCTCCAAGAGAGAGGCCAATCTCAACTGCAAACTTAAGGAGATGTTTGTGTTCTCAAATCCTAAGGCAATACTAGATCAAGCTTAGGAAAGGAGCCATGTTTACCCCCAAGCCCCCATTCTCGACGAAGATCATGGAGGAATGTATTTCTTCTCATTTCAAGATGCCATAACTCGAGTGAGCCATCAACTCGGTGCTGTGCAGAGTCTTCCTAGCCATACTTTGGATGGCATCCCAATTGTAGTACATCGAGCTTCAGCCAAACTCCATTCATTTATTCAAGCAGTTCGTCAGGGTGTTCACTACCCACTTTATGAGTAGTCTGAGGCAGAGGAAGGGTTCCGAGTCCCTATTAGACTATGTCAACCGCTTCAATGCAACCATCCTAGAGATCCATGATCTGAACCACTCGGTGGTTATGTCTGCCATGAGAAGCAGGCTAAAGACATCTCAGTCCTCTTATATCTAAAGAAGAGATTTCTGAAAGACTACGCCAAACTCTTGGCCTGGGCCAACAAATGTATCAATGTAGAAGAAGCCATGGTGGCTCGGCGGTAGTCGGCCGGGGGAAGACCCGGCGAGAAAAAGAAGAATAAGTAGACTTAGGAGGACCAAGAAGAGCCAGTAAAAAGGCAAGGAGGAATAAGGAGAGTTCTCGCTGATCAAGGAGCCCTCTTTGGGGATTCGAGAGGTACGCGCCTCCCAACACCTCCCAAGAATATATCCTTATGGAGATCCAAAACCAAAGTTATGTAAAATGGCCCCAAAAGATGGGATCAACTGCCCACAAGAATATGGTCCAATTTTGCAAGTTCTACCAAATATTACGGGCAAAAGACATCGAGGACTGTGTCCAGCTCAAAAATGAAATTATGGTCCTCCATTAGGGTTGTCTTAGTGCATATGTCAATAACCCACGTGACCGAGCTGACACAAGTTGGGAGTAGCCTACTCCTGAACTACAAATTGACAATCAACCAACTGTAGGAGTCATCAACACCATCTCAGGTGGGCTGACGGCTGGCGGAACAATCTCTTTTGCTCGAAGAAACTATGCTCAGGCTACCCAAATTGGAGGTTTGATGCCAAAGAGGCAAAAGATGGATGAGTGTTAGAATACCCGCCCATGCCGCAGAAAAATTTCAAAAATTTCAGATGCAGCGGAAGAGGCATGCACGGGATCAACCGTTCATCGCATGAACGTTGTTTAAAACCGTTCGTAGATAGATAAGGATTAAAAACTTTTTAAAAACATTAGAAGATCAGATCTTCACCTTGTGCGGGTAGATGATCACCGCAAACTGATGATCGTGGTTTTTGGATGAAGGTTCGCTTGAAGCCGTTCAAGTGCCCGGCCTCTACGGGTATCCACACGAAACAGGAACCGATCCAAGCTTTCTATCTCCCCGGGGTGCTAGCTCCCTTGCAGAGATAACTTTGATGGCTGATGTCCTCTCTTTTAATCAACCCTTGATTATGCTTGGGAGGAGGAAGAAGAAGGATGAAGAGAGGAAGAAGATCAAAGCCCCTGCAGCCTTCTTTATTTTCCCTGCGTTGGAAGGAAGAAGGGAGGATGAAGAGGCCACCTTTCATTTTCTTCCTTTGCTTGCGGCTGAACCAAGGAAAGGGGAGGAGAGGGGGCCACGAATTGGAGAGGGAGAGGGCTTCAATGAATACCCTAGGTCAGCCCCACGCCTCCTCTTAAATAGCATGTGGAGCTCCTACTTTGTAGGAGCTCCTTGATTAAATTCCAAGAGGGGCGCCGGCCCCTCTTCTTTGCCGCACCAAGCAAGGAAAAGGAGGAGGGGCGTGTGCCCCTCCTTCATGGTTAACCTAATCCTCCTCTAAGGAGGATTAGGAAGGTCACTCTTGGTTAGGTCCTAATCTAATTAGGTTTGGACCAAGGGTGAACCAATTTGGATTTTAATCTAGGTAAGTCCTAATCCAACTAGAATTTGATGAGCCATGACTCAATTGAACCCTTCAATCCTAATCTAATTAGGAGTCATCTTGATTCATTAGATTAATAATTAATTGGGACTTAAGAAGTCCTAATCCCATTAGGATTTATTTAATTCTAGTTCTAATCCAATTAGGATTCTAATTTGAATTCGAAGTCCTAATCCGATTAGGACTCTAGAAATCCTACTCCAAGTAGGAATCCAAATTTAATTCAAAATTCCTAATCTAATTAGGATTATAGAAATCCTACTCCATGTAGGAATCCTAGTTCTACTCCAAGTAGGAATCCCAGTCCAAGTAGGAATCCCAATCCTAATCCAATTAGGACTCCAAGAATCCAACTCCAAGTAGGACTCTTGTTTCAAGTCCAAGTAATTAATTCCCTTTGTTCCTTCTTCAACTTATTATCAATCGAATTGATTACTTGTGATCCCTAATCACGATTCAACCATCAGATCGGTCAATGCCTCTAGTGTGTGTGACCCCATAGGTTCTATTCTGACTGGTAGTGAGATATATTGTGATCTCTATCACAATATCATTGAAAACTCCTTTCAATGGGTCGGAACGATTCCAACTCTACTCATTAGGATTTATCGATCATCAAGATAATCCCTATGAGTCCCACCATCCACCAGTGACACCTAGCAACATGTAGTGGCTACCCAGAAGAATAGAATGATGAACCTCTAGGTGCAGTTATCATGTGATACAGTCCTTCTATCGTAGATCCTTACAAGACGGAGGTCATGGATAACTCATCAAACCCCTTCGTCTGTCATATGTCAAGATTTATTCGACTTAAGTTCGAGAGCGGAGAACTCTTTCTCCACTGTGCAATCTGCCCCGGCCGAGGTCTTATGAACTCAGTCTTATAAATCACATAGGATCTCTCCTTATCTATCAAGGTCGATAGATTCCTTGTAGATGCATACCCTACTCCTACAGTGAACCTACTGCAGCCAATCTACACTGCATGGATCCATATGGCTAGAGACCATGTATTTGTACAGTCAAACTACAATAACCTCACTGTGAGTAGCCGAAGCATCGTAGGTCAAAGGACCAGTCACACTACTGCAACATCAAGCAAGTCACTGACGAGTGGATAGACATCCAAGTGACTTCTTGTGTTGGTCACGCTCAGTACCCTTGTTCTCTAACAAGCACTTGCACAATTGCTCCAGTGTCCCTACACTGTGGACTCAAGACTCGCCCATCAAAGAAAGCAATATGTGCACTAATCTCAGCGGATCAATCACCGTCCTCGTGATGATCCATCGATCAGGAGTAATTCAGGAATTAATCACCAATGACACATGCCTCAAATTCTCAACTCTTGAGAATATGCGTCATCATCTTATTAATTTCTTGGACGATTCATGGACACATAAGAATATGAATGAAAAAGATGCCTTTTATTTATTCAATAATTATAGTCAAGTACAAAATTATGTCCTAGAATAAAATAATGCGCCAGCCAAATTGGCTTCTAAGGCATACTTCTAACAATCTCCCACTTGCACTAAAGCCAATTAGCCATAAATCTAAGCCCCATCTTCTCAAGATGCGTTTTAGTTTTCTGCTGAGTTATCTGCTTAGTGAATGGGTCCACCACATTTCCTGTGGAGTCTACTTTTTGATCCTCTACTTATTTCTTTTCGAGGTAGTCGCTTATTAAGTTAAACCTCCGCTCTATGTGCTTCGGTTTCTGGTGAGACCTTTGGCTCCTTAGCTAGTGCTATGGTGCCTTTGTTATTGCAGAAGAGTGCTATGGCATCTGATGGCATTACATCTAATTCTACAATGAACCTTTTAAACCAAAAGGTTTCCACTGCACCCTTAGAGACGGCTTAACATTCAGCTTCTAAGGTAGAATCTACAATGATTGGTTGTTTGGAACTCTTCCAATTTACTAAACCATTATTGCACATATTCTGATGTAGATTTTCTATCATCAATATGTGTGCATCCTTCTACCTTCAACTCTGATTTTTTTTTTCAAAGACCAAGAATAAATCTTTAGTTCTTCTTAAGTACTTAAGAATATTCTTCACAGTTATCCAGTGCTCTTGCTTGGATTTGACTGATATATGCTCGTGACACTCACAGCATATACTATATCATTTCACGTACATAGCATGGTATACATGAGGCTCCCTATCGCCGAAGCATAAGGGATCTTGCTCAGCCTGAATCTCTTCAGATGTGTTAAGGCACATCTTCTTGGAGAGATTTATCCCATGCCTAAGGGGTAATAATCCCCTTTTAGAGTTTTCTATGCTGAATCTTTTCAGCACTTCCTCTATGTACATCTTCTGTGACAGGCCAAGCATCCTTTTAGATCTATCTCTATAGACCTTTATTCCCAAAATATAGGATGCTTCCCCAAGGTCTTTCATGGAGAACTCTTTTAACAACCAGACCTTGACCGAGGTTAGCATGGGAATATCATTCCCTATCAGGAGGATGTCATCCACGTACAGTACGAGAAATACGACAGCACTCCCACTAACTTTTTTGTAAACATACGGTTCCTCTTTGTTTTTGATGAAATCAAACATTTTGATTGCATTATCAAAACGAGTGTTCCAACTCCGAGATGCTTGCTTTAGTCCATAGATGGACCTTTGCAGCTTGCAGACCTTGTGATCTCCATCACTGGAAGTGAAACCCAAAGGCTGTTCCATATAAATATCTTCATTAAGATATCCATTCAGGAATGCAGTTTTCACATCCATCTGCAGGTGAAAAAGTCTCCTGATAGTCAATGCCTTCGTGTTGACTATACCCTTTCGCCACTAGCCTTGCTTTATAGGTCTCTACCTTTCCATCCGAACCTATCTTCCTTTTGTAGATCCATTTGCATCCAATAGGTACAATACCTTCTGGTGGATCTACTAGGGTCCAGACTTGGTTGGAATGCATGGAGTCTAACTCCAACTATTTCTCGAAATCGATATCAGATATCGCCTCGTCATAGATTTTGGGAACCTGTATGTGATCCCTATCTCCCACTAGGAACATTTTCTCGGTATCCTCTTCTAGTATACCCTACTAGATCTGCGAGGTGATTGAGGGATATCGTGTACTGGCTTAATATAAATAGGTTCTATAGGCATAATGGTTCGTTGCTATTTAGAGACTTTCTCTTCAAGCTCAATTTTCCTCCCACTGTCTTTGTCAAGGATAAACTATTTCCATGAAGATAGCATCTAGGCTCACAAACACTTTGTGATCCTTTGGGACGAAAAGTCGTATCCTAATGACTCTTTAGGATATCCTATAAAACGAGCATTAATTGTCCTATCCTCTAGCTTGTCTGCCTGTAGTCGCTTGACGTGGGCCGGACATTCCCAAATCTTTGAGATGATCAAGACTTGGTTTCTTACCATGTCATATCTCATATGGTGTGGTAGCAACGGACTTTAGAGGAAACTTTATTCAATAAATAAATAGCTGAAAATAGGGCATCTATCTAAAGAAACAAGGGTAAATTAGTGAAGCTCATCATGGACTGGACCATATCCAACAGAGTCCGATTCCTCCTCTCTGACACTCCATTGAGCTGAGGTGTACCAGGAGGAGTCCATTATGAAACTATACCATTCTCCTTGAGATAATCACGAAACTCTCTATTAAGGTGTTCACCTCCTCGATCTGATCGAAGAACCTTAATGAGTTTTTCTATTTATTTTTCTACTTCATATCTTAACTTTTTGAAACTTTCAAAAGTTTTAGATTTGTATGTCATACACATATTCATACCGTGAGTAATCATCGGTAAATAAAGTAAAAATTACAACCCCTAGCTTTCACATTGAATGGGCCACACATATCAGTGTGTACTAGGGTAAGTATTTCAGTGGACCACCCTGTGTCCTACAAAGGATAATTTGGCCATCTTTCCTTGAAGGCAGAATTAACAAATCGAATATGACTCGAAAGTCAATGAGCCCAAAAGTCATGTTTCTCCAATTTGTTTATTCTGTCTTCTCCTATATGGCCAAGCCTGAGGTGCCACAAATACTTTAGATTTATCTCATTTCTAGATCTATTAGATCCTATGGTATTCACTGTTTGCTCAGATACATTCACAGATACATCCATATGTATGTTATAGAGACTGTCAATCATAAAACCACGTTGAATCAATTTATTTCTTAAATAAATGGAACAGTAGTCTTATAAAAATCTTTTTGTGCTAAACAAGATACAGAAATCAAATTTCTGCTAGCAACAGGTAACAGTCCCTAAGTATCCTGAGCATATCTGACATACCTTCTGAAGGTCTATCACCCTTCATGTTTTTATGCTTTCCATGTATGTAGGATAGTTCCTCTTCCAATGGCCGTCCATGATGCAAATGAAAATATTTTTCCTTGCAATTGGCCTTTTTCTTGGAACTTCCTTACTTGGCATTTTCTCAGTCTTTTGCTTCTTCGCAGGCTTCTTCTTCTTCCAAATAGACTCTCTCTTGGAATTAGAAACCAACTCGACAGCGAGAACGATGCCCCTTGAACTCTTCAAGGTCCCTAAGGTAGTTACTAATTTATTTAACAATTCTGTTTTGGTGCATACAATCTTGTTCATATGATAATTTACTATAAACTGTTCATATGAAGCTAGAAGGGATTGTGGGATCAAATCCGTTTGCAATTCCTTGTGCATGGTCATGCCGAGCTTCTCAAGCTTCTCTAAGTCCTTTATCATGGTTAAACCATGATCATGGATAGACTGCCCATCACGCATCTTGGCCTTAAAGAGCCTCTTGGACATTCAAACCAAGCTGCATAACTCTGATCACCATACAACTCTTGCAGGTGTTTTAATGTGTCCTTGGCAATCTTCATGTTCTCATGCTGGCATTATAATTTATTGGACATGGATGCCATTATGTAGCACCTAACTTTATTATCATCGTTCGTCCACTTGGCATACATCTTACGCTGATCAGTGATCGAACAGATTAGTAATACAGGGATTCCATGGTCCAGCTCATACCCTAATTTCTCACAATTCAAAATTATTTTGAAATTTGCTGAGCCAGTCTTTATAATTGGGTTTGGTCAAATGGTTGTTCTATAGGATATGAGTTAAAAATCTAGAAGCTGACATTATAATCCTCATAGAGTAAAGATTCTAGTTAGAATTTTGTACTTGATCCTTATTTGTTCTAGGGTCTTTTAAAACAAATGTACCTCCCACTATTTTCTCGAATTCCTCACACTCTCCTGGTAGAAAAACGGAAATCCTACGCGACTAGGATTTCTAGTAGGTACTGCGGTCTCACCAATCTACATGGCTGACGCAATCGGGGTGGGCTGCAGATTTTTCTTCTTGAGGATGGCTGAATCTTTCTTCTCTTTTTTTTTTTTTCCAAAGCAATGGCAATGGAGGCTAGGGTTCTTTGTGGTGGAAGGAAGGAGGAAGAAGATGGATTGCTGGTTGGTGAGATTGGGTTCAAGGAGGGTCAGCCAATGGACCAAAATTAGGCACCAATTTTTGTGGGGCTGAAATTGGCTAGAACAATTTTTTTAGGCTGAATTGGGTTGTGTGGAGTCCTAATGGCAATAGGACTTAGAGGAGGACGTGGGAAAGGAGTCTTGGGCGTGAGGGAGGTGCTGAAATGCTGATGTGGCACTCAAGGAGGTGCACCTACGGGAACAAGCGTGAAACAAGGGAGAGAGAGAGAGTGGATAAGGATGAATTAGTTTTGGAAATCTCATCCAAACTAATTCAAATTTTGAAGACTTGAAGGGAGGCGTCCCACCTCTTTCTTCAGCCTCTTGGCATCGCACCAAGCAAGGGACTTGCCCCTCCTCATATAAACAAAGGGAATTTTGAAATCCAAAAGAAACTAACTTCATTCATCATACCCTTCTTTATATAGAAAGAAAGGTTGGCAAAGGATAAGGATAAGGACTACACAGAATTTTAAATTGGACTCCTAATTACATGAGGACTCAATTCAAAATTTAAATTTTCTAATTGACCAATCAAAGGCCTTGACACCTAAGCCTAGACACCTAGGAATCCATTCCTTATGGCGTGTGGATTGAAACCCATCAAAAGGAATTCAGCCGCATGCCACGAGTTGGAATCTAGGTGGAACTCCTTCTCGGGTACCAACATCAGCATGAAGTTCAGGAGACTCCTCAAATTTCATCTGATCTCCAAATTTCACGTTCTTATAGTCATTGGAAAGCTACGGATGTCTACTTTCCAACAAAATTTGAATCAACTTAATCAGACTTCCGTAGCTCCCAAAATCTTCAAAATACCATATGGTATTTAATCTGTCACGGATTTCAACTGGATTTGAACTCTGAATTTCTTCCACATGTGAGAGGTCTTCATGGTTGAACTTCTCTTTCTTTTGACATGTGACCACTTCTAATTAGCCATGGACCCATTCACGCCTTGGACTCAATTTAATTCATTGTGAAGAGGCTAACCCATTGTGAATCAAATCACTTATTGCATGGACTCAATCTAATTAAATGCTAGAAATTACGAACCCAATGTGTTTTCGGGCACTCCCAAGCAAGAATCCAAACTCGACGTACTTCCATTATGATTTGGGCTCGTGCTCCTGCATCAATGGCACCTCACCTAATAGTTATTGGTGACACATAGATGGATGAGTGTACAACTCTTGTACAATGCTTCTCAAGCATGTTGCAGTGCAACTTGGTCTCTAAGCCATGTAGACCTCACCTAACAGTTATTGGTCCCATTTCTTAGTTAAGTCAGACCCACCGTATAACCGTGGGAATAAAGTCGTCATTGGGTCCTCACCTAACAGTTATTGGTGCCCAACCCCACCTTTATCCTACAACATCTCATGTCTATAGAGAGGTCCAGCCCCCCGATGCAACTTGCCCACTGTATCCAGCCGAGATAAATCAACATCAGAAAGACCTTAGCAGCTCTACTACAGTGGAAGACCTATTGACTTAATATTGGTTAATCAAGTCTTAGTGTTTGCAACTTGAGCTCTTCATAAGAGGTAATCGAACAATTGGCCAGGTAAGCAGGTGGGAGGCTCCCCTTACTCAGAGAGTAAGGTCCTAATTAAGTAACCACCTTTCATGCTTTCTTTGGACACCAATTAGATCAGTTAATCTAATATGACTCGCTCATGTTGGTTCACTCTCGACTTGATTGAGGAGGTTTTAATTTAGGTCTCATTGGGTTTGCTACATCACATGTAAACCTATCTACCCGACTCTCATTCACATCACATGCAAACGGCACATCACATGCAGTTATAATCGCAGCATCAAATAAAGCTAAACTTTAAATAGGTGATGATCATGGATTCTAATTAGATCGTATTACAAGCACATGCACGTCAATCGATCAACTGATCTTCAACTCTTGAATTGGTTCCAAGCCTCCTTGACTCGATCCTTGATCAACTCTTGATCCCATCACCATCAACCACTTGGATCGCCGTTCATCTCATGCCTTGTCTTCAACTTGATCGTTGACGTACATCACATCATAGAAATACAACCAGATGTAAAATAAAAATAATAATAAATTACATCCCCTTTTAGGAGGCATGCAGGCCTCTCAAAACATCAAATAAGATGCATGCAAGCATCTGAAAAATTACATGACATTACAGATCACATCGCAGGTCATTACATTTGATACCAAAAGGGTTTGAATCCTATGATCATCACCACATGCAGCAATTATAATTTTCAGATCTGAAATCTAATTGATTATCTCATGACATAGGTTGCTGATCATGCTAATCATGATTCTAAACTTTGTAATCCCATTAACAATGCAATTAGATGTTAGAAATATGCCCTAGAAGCCAATTTGGCTGACGCATTATTTTGTTTTGGGACATAAATTTGTACTTGACCTAATAATGAATTTATTAGGATGGGCATTCTTTTCATTCATGTTCTTATGCATCCATGAATCGTCCAAGAAATTAATAAGATGATGACGCATATTCTCAAGAGTTGAGAATTTGAGGCATGTGTCATTGGTGATTAATTCCTGAATTGCTCCTGATCGATGGATCCATCACGAGGGACGGTGATCGATCCGCTGAGATTAGTGCACATATCACTTAGTCAGATGGATGAGTCTTGAGTCCACAGTGTAGGGACACTGGAGTGATTGTGTAAGTACTTGTTAGAGAACAAGGGTACTGAGCGTGACCAAAGCAAGTAGTCACTTGGATGTCTATCCACTCGTCAGTGACTTACTTGATGCTGCAGTTATATGACTGGTCCTTTGACCTGCAATGCCTCGGCTATTCACAGTGAGGTTGCTGTAGTTTGACGAGCACATAAACATGGGCCATATCCATTTGGGTCCTTGTGGTGCAGATTGGCTACAGTAGGTTCATTGCAGGAGTAGGGGTGCATCTAGATGGAATCTGTCGACCTTGATAGATTAGGAGAGATCCTATGTGATTTATGAGACTGAGTTCGTAAATCCTTGGCCAAGGTAGTTTTTGGAAAAAGAGTTTTCCAATCTCGAACTGGAGTCGAATAAATTTTACATATGACAGATGATGGGGTTTGACGAGTTATCCATGACCTCCATCCTGTTCGGATCCACGATAGAGGGACTGTATCATACGCTAACTGCACCTAGAGGTTCATCTATTCTACTCTGCTGGGTTGCCACTACATGCTGCTAGGTGTCACTGGTGGATTGTGAGACTCAGAGGCATTCACTTAATGATCAGTGAACCCGAATGAGAAGAGTTGGAATTGTTCCAACCCATTGAAAGGAGTTTCAATGATATTGTGATAGGGATCACAACATATCTCACTACCAGACAGAATAGAACCTATGGGGTCACACACAATAGAGGATCTGATCGATCTAATGGTTGGATTGTGATTTGGAATCACAATAGTTTGTAATTGTCAATTTGATTGATAATTAGTTTAACCCACTAAGAGTTAGTGAGTTGAAGAAGAAATTAATTGTAATTGGATTGCAATTTGATTGAATCAATTGGACTTAATTAATTGGGCTCGATCTTATATGATAAGGTTCAAGAGTCCTACTTGGAGTAGGACACCTAGAGTTCTAATTAGATTAGGACTTCAAATTATTAGAGTCGTACTTGGAGTAGGATTGCTAAAGTTCTAATTGGATTAGGACTAAAATTATAAAAGTCCTAATTGAATTAGGACTAAAATTATATGAGTCCTAATTGGATTAGGATTCCTAGAGTCCTAATTAATTTTGGTCCAATAGATAAAGATGACTCCTAATTAGATTAGGATTCATGTGAATCAAATAGGGAGACTAATTGGGTTCTACTTAGATTAAGATTCAATGAACCAAGGGCCACCTAATTCCTAATTTGATTAGGATTAGAAGGGAGGGGCAAGAGCCCCTCCCTTCCTCGGATGCTCCCGGGATCCGCATCCCGGATGATCGGGATGCGCGACCCGGATGGACACATCCGGGACGCGAGACCCGTTTTGGCCAAACATTGGTGCGGCTCCTCCTAACTTCTAGGAGGAGTCCACACCTAGGGCTTCAAAGAAAAAGAATAAAAAAGGGGGCAGCCCCCTTTGGGAAAATTCTTGGTGGTTCTTTTTAGGTGAGCGGCCTCCATCTCTCCCTCTCTTCCTTCTTCCATCTGCAAGGTAAAAGAGGAGCAGCAAGGATGTTTGATTCTTCCTCCTCTTCATCAGATGCATGGAAGAAAACAAAGAGAGAAAGGTGTTTCTCTCTTCCTCCTTCTTCTTCCATGGTAAAGAAAAGAAAAGAAAGCGTTTCTTCCTTCTCCTTCTTTCTCCTCTTGGAAACAATCAAGAGTTGATTGCTTAGAGAAGTTCCAACCATCAAAAGGGATCTCTGCAAGGGAGCTAGCACCCCGGTGAGATCGCAACCTCGATCAATCCAGATCTTCGTGTGGATACCCGTAGAGGCCGGACACTTGTGCGGCTTCAAGCGAACCTGATTTCCACGATCATCAAATAGCGGTGAAGATCTACCCGCTCAAAGGTAAAGATTTGATCTTTATAATTTTAATTGTAGATCTGAAAATTAATCAAGTAATTAATTTTAATCCTTTCCTTTAGATTTCATGATCTTCTGAGTTAGAGAACTCAGAATTTTTTTGAAATCTACGTTCCTCTGGACGTTCATGAGATGAACGACCCCGCGCGCGTCTTTCCGCTGCGATCGTCGCAACGCGTGTGAGGGTAAACCGACATTAGAATCATCTTTTTATCACATAAAAATTAGCATGCAAAAATCAGCATCCTAGAAAAAATCTGCATGCAGAAAATTTTCAGCATGCATAATCATTTAAATTTCAGATCTAATAAGCCTATGAATAATTAATCCTTACCTTAATCTACGATGCCTAGGCTTTGATACCACTGTTAGAATACCCGCCCATGCCGCAGAAAAATTTCAAAAATTTCAGATGCAGCGGAAGAGGCATGCGCGGGATCAACCGTTCATCGCATGAACGTTGTTTAAAACCGTTCGTAGATAGATAAGGATTAAAAACTTTTTAAAAATATTAGAAGATCAGATCTTCACCTTGTGCGGGTAGATGATCACCGCAAACTGATGATCGTGGTTTTTGGATGAAGGTTCGCTTGAAGCCGTTCAAGTGTCCGGCCTCTACGGGTATCCACACGAAGCAGGAACCGATCCAAGCTTTCTATCTCCCCGGGGTGCTAGCTCCCTTGCAGAGATAACTTTGATGGCTGATGTCCTCCCTTTTAATCAACCCTTGATTATACTTGGGAGGAGGAAGAAGAAGGATGAAGAGAGGAAGAAGATCAAAGCCCCTGCAGCCTTCTTTCTTTTCCCTGCGTTGGAAGGAAGGAGGGAGGATGAAGAGGCCACCTTTCATTTTCTTCCTTTGCTTGCGGCTGAACCAAGGAAAGGGGAGGAGAGGGGGCCACGAATTGGAGAGGGAGAGGGCTTCAATGAATACCCTAGGTCAGCCCCACGCCTCCTCTTAAATAGCATGTGGAGCTCCTACTTTGTAGGAGCTCCTTAATTAAATTCCAAGAGGGGCGCCGGCCCCTCTTCTTTGCCACACCAAGCAAGGAAAAGGAGGAGGGGCGTGTGCCCCTCCTTCATGGTTAACCTAATCCTCCTCTAAGGAGGATTAGGAAGGTCACTCTTGGTTAGGCCCTAATTTAATTAGGTTTGGACCAAGAGTGAACCAATTTGGGTTTTAATCTTGGTAAGTCCCTAATCCAATTAGAACTTGATGAGCCATGACTCAATTGAACCCTTCAATCCTAATCTAATTAGGAGTCATCTTGATTCATTAGATTAATAATTAATTGGGACTTAAAAAGTCCTAATCCCATTAGGATTTATTTAATTCTAGTCCTAATCCAATTAGGACTTTAATTTGAATTCGAAGTCCTAATCCGATTAGGACTCTAGAAATCCTACTCCAAGTAGGAATCCAAATTTAATTCAAAACTCCTAATCTAATTAGGATTATAGGAATCCTACTCCATGTAGGAATCCTAGTCCTACTCCAAGTAGGAATCCCAGTCCAAGTAGGAATCCCAGTCCTAATCCAATTAGGACTCCAAGATCCAACTCCAAGTAGGACTCTTGTTTCAAGTCCAATTAAATAATTCCCTTTATTCCTTCTTTAACTTATTATCAATCGAATTGATTACTTGTGATTCCTAATCACGATTCAACCATCGGATCGGTCAATGCCTCTAGTGTGTGTGACCCCATAGGTTCTATTCTGACTGGTAGTGAGATATATTGTGATCTCTATCATAATATCATTGAAAACTCCTTTCAATGGGTCGGAACGATTCCAACTCTACTCATTAGGATTTATCGATCATCAAGATAATCCCTATGAGTCCCACCATCCACCAGTGACACCTAGCAGCATGTAGTGGCTACCCAGCAGAATAGAATGATGAACCTCTAGGTGCAGTTATCATGTGATACAGTCATTCTATCGTGGATCCCTACAGGACGGAGGTCATGGATAACTCGTCAAACCCCTTCATCTGTCATATGTCAAGATTTATTCGACTTAAGCTCGAGAGTGGAGAACTCTTTTTCCACTGTGCAATCTGCCCCGGCCGAGGTCTTACGAACTCAGTCTTATAAATCACATAGGATCTCTCCTTATCTATCAAGGTCGATAGATTCCTTGTAGATGCATACCCTACTCCTACAGTGAACCTACTGCAGCCAATCTACACTGCATGGACCCATATGGCTAGAGACCATGTATTTGTGCAGTCAAACTACAATAACCTCACTGTGCATAGCCGAAGCATCGTAGGTCAAAGGACCAGTCACACTACTGCAACATCAAGCAAGTCACTGACGAGTGGATAGATATCCAAGTGACTTCTTGTGTTGGTCACGCTCAGTACCCTTATTCTCTAACAAGCACTTGCACAATTGCTCCAGTGTCCCTACACTGTGGACTCAAGACTCGTCCATCAAAGAAAGCAATATGTGCACTAATCTCAGCGGATCAATCACCGTCCTCGTGATGATCCATCGATCAGGAGCAATTCAGGAATTAATCACCAATGACACATGCCTCAAATTCTCAACTCTTGAGAATATGCGTCATCATCTTATTAATTTCTTGGACGATTCATGGACACATAAGAACATGAATGAAAAAGATGCCTTTTATTTATTCAATAATAAATAGTCAAGTACAAAATTATGTCCTAAAATAAAATAATGCGTCAGCCAAATTGGCTTCTAGGGCATACTTCTAACAATGAGACCATCTCGTTCTCAGATGCCGATGTGGAAGACTTTCAAACTTCTCATGACGATGATATTGTAGTTTCCCTTACTATTGCTAATTTTGATGTAAAAAAAAAAAAGTTGATAATGGAAGCTCAACAAAAATCTTGTTTTACAAGGCTTTTTGCAAAACAAACTTGCCAGTTGGTCGACTAAGGAAGATTAACTCTCCTTTGATTGGGTTCTCTAGAGACCTGGTCTCGATGGAAGGCATTCATCCCAAGGGGGGTTGGCCCCCTTTTTATTTCTTTTCATTTAGATGCCCTAGGCGTGGCCTCCTCCTTAAAATTAGGAGGAGCCACGCCCCAACCGGGTCTCGCGTTCCAGACAGCCGGGACGTGGATCCCGGGAGCATGCCCCACTTGATCAAATCAAGTGGGGCATGGGGCCTCCTTTGATTGGATGCTGAAATCCTCCTCTAAGGAGGATTAGGTGAATCCAATCCTTATCCATATTAGTCCTAATCTAATTAGGACCCAATTGGATCATGACTCAATTGAACTCTTCAATCCTAATCTAATTAGAAATCATCTTCATTTATTAGACCAATAATTAATTAGGACTCTAGGTGTCCTAATCCAATTAGGACTCATATAATTTTAGTCCTAATCCAATTAGAACTTCAGAAATCCTAACCCAAGTCGGACTCTTAATAATTTAAAGTCCTAATCCAATTAAAACTCTAGGTATCCTACTCTAAGTAGGACTCTTGAACCTTATCATATAAGATCAAGCCTAATTAATTAAGTCCAATTGAGTCAATCAAATTGCAATCTCATTGCAATTAATTTCTTCTTCAACTCACTAACTCTTAGTGGGTTAAACTAATTATCAATCAAATTGACAATTACAAACTATTGTGATTCCAAATCACAATCCAACCATTAGATCAATCAGATCCTCTATTATGTGTGACCCCTGCTGAGTAATTGACTAATCCCTAACTTGGTTTTGATGTACCAAAATATTTTGAGTGTATTCTTTGTTGGACTAACAGTTTTAAACAAGTGTCTTCAAGATAACAATGCTACAACTTCAAAAGAATAACTTAGAAATGGTTTATGGATCTTAGAGTCAAGCTTTGGAACCACTCAAGCACTTTTCAGAGTTCGAGTCGACTCCTAGAAAGATTGAGTCGACTCCAGCACAAGCATAAAATATTGGCACACCTTTGAGCCGTCTCCACAAAGGGCGAGTCGACTCTCTCAGAAAGACATAAAGAGGTATTTCTGGTCGCAAAGCACGAGTCGACTCGAGTCAAGCGCGAGCCATCTCCCATTCTTCAGACAAAGCACGAGACAACTCCCGACAATTACGAGACGACTCTCTCAGGTAGACAGAAAGTGTATTTCGAGTCGCAAAGCGCGAGTCGTCTCCTATCCACGGACGAAGCGCGAATCGCCTCTTCACTAGTTCAGGACGACTCTCTCAGACAAAGACAGAAAACTTGTTTTCGGTAGACGAAGTTGCGAGACGACTTCCGAACCACACGAGCCGACTCCAACGAAAAGTTGATCGATAACCCGACAGAAGGATTCTTAGCAAGAGCCGACTCCAGACTCATACGAGACGTCTCCCACTTTAGTCGAGCCGACTCCTGAATGGGCGAGCCATCTCCAGCTTCAACGGAGGCTTTTGTCAGAAATGACAGGCGCGACAGAACGGCTAGTTTTGGATATAACGGCTAGTTTTTTCAAAACTAAGCTATAAAAAGACCCATTCAGAATGAAACAAAAAAAGAACGAAAAATCCAAACAAAGAGAAAAAGCAAATCAGTTTGAAACAAGGGCTCAAAGGATATTCAAAGAAAAATCGGAAGAAAGCAAGTCTTCATCGAGAATCCATTCTTTCTCCACACCAGAGCCATAATAGAAGAATCCTTTATTGCTGTTTGATCTGTGAAAGGATTAAGAAGAAAAGAAGCAGCATCTCGATCGGCTAAAATCATCTAAGAAGCTTCTTTTTTCTTATTCATTTAAAACTATTTTTATCTGCTTTCCTAGAAGCTTGTACTTATACATTTATTCTCAGATTTGGGTGCTTGATTCAATTAAGGAATTGAATCAGAAGGATTTAGGTTGTAGTTGGTAATCTGGAAAAACCAACTAGGTTGGATTATGAGCCCATGAAAACAGTCGGATTGGTTCTAGTTGGTGAGCCTGTGAAAATCAACCGAGTTCGTTGTGATCTTTGTGAAAAACAACAAGTTAGGTTGTGAGCTTGTAAAACAACCGTGCTGTAATTCTAGGATTATAGTGAAAATCTCAAGTGGAACTTGGGGAGTGGACGTAGGAGCAAGGGTAGCTCGGAACCATTATAAATCCTGTGTCTTTGTGCTTTGCTTTTCCATTGTCATATTATCTTCATATCGTTAACTAACACTTTAGATTAAGCACAAATTGAATTTTCGTATTTTTAATTAAGCCCCAATTCACCCCCTCCCTCTTGGGCTGCCTACTGGGCAACAAGTGGTATCAGAGCAGGTACTCTTTAGTGACATTGTCTAAGTCCCTTCTAGAGTAAAAGATTCAATGGCAACCCATTTTGGATTAACCTCAAATGAAGGACAGTCAACCAATAGGCCACCCTTGTTCAATGGAACAAACTATACCTATTGGAAAGCAAGAATGAGAATATTCATTCAAGCCCAAGACTATGATATTTGGAGCATTATTATAAATAGACCTCACATTCCCACATACATTGTTGATAACACATTAATTCCCAAACTCGAAGAGGACTGGGATGAAAATGATAGGAAAAAGGCACAACTAAATGCCAAGGCTATGAATGTGCTTTATTGTGCCTTAGATGCAAATAAATTCAATCGAGTATCAACATGTAATTCCAATAAGGAGATTTGGGATAGACTTGAAATCACTCATGAAGACACAAATCAAGTCAAGGAATCAAAAATTAACATGTTAGTGCATAAATACAAACTGTTTAAAATGGAACCTTCTGAAAATATTACTTCCATGTTTACTAGATTTACTGATATCATTAATGGACTGAAAAGTCTTGAAAAAATGTACCCTAACAGTGATCTTGTCAGAAAGATTCTTCGCTCACTACCACGTTCTTGGGAAGCCAAAGTGATGGCAATACAAGAAGCCAAGGACCTCAACATCCTTCCTCTAGAAGAACTTCTTGGGTCACTGATGACACATGAACTCACCATGAACCAACATCTTGAGGATGAGGATCAGAAGAGAAAAGGAATAGCATTTAAAGTTTCTACCCAAAAGGAATATAATGAGAGTAGTGTTGAAGGAGAAGATGAGAATGAGGATGATGATATTGCCCTCCTTGCAAAAAAATTCAGTAAGTTTATAAGGAGAAGGAAGATGAACTTCAAACGGTATCCAATAGTAAAAGGTGAGATGGAAAAGGATAAGGAGAAAGGGAAAGATCCCTTAGTGTGTTATGAGTGTAAGAGACCTGGACATTTTAGGCTAGATTGTCCGCTCTTAAAGAAATTGCAAAAGAAAAAGAAGAAGGCATTTGTTGTAATGTGGGGAGATAATGATGAATCTTCATCAGAAGAAGAACCCCAAGAAGTAGCCAACATTTGCCTTATGGCTCAAGATAATCAGGCAAGTTCTACTGCTTTACCAAGTTTCTCTTTTCAGGAATTATACGAAGCCTTCAATGAACTAGTTAGTGACTATAAGAAACTTGGTATGAAAAATAAAGAGTTAAGAATTGAAAACAACACTTTAAGTGATTTATCAAAAAATACAATGAAGAAAAACAATTTTTAGCCAATGAAGTGCAAATGCTGAAATCTGAAAAACAGAAGAAGATTAAACAAAATGAAGAGCTGCTAAATGAAAACCAAAATCTTAAAAAGGAAGTAGATAAGTATAAGTTAATTGTAGATAAGTTCACTTTCAGCTCTGAAAAACTAGATATGATTCTAAGTAGTCAAAGAGCTGTTTTTTAACAAAGTAGGGCTAGGATTTAGGCTTAACAAGGAACAAAAACTTTTAAAGAACTTTTTTGTCAAAGCAACAAAAACTGAATCTAATGAACCTACATATTTCTGTTGTGGTAAATCTGGACATAAATCTTATGTATGCAACCATAGACAAATATCAAAGAAAAATAACATAAAGAAAATTTGGGTCCCAAAAGGATCCACTCACACTAACCATGAAGGACCCAAGAAGACTTGGGTACCTAAAATCTTTTGATTTTCATATAGGTATGTCTTGCGGCCAACCAAGCTAAAAGGAATTGGTACCTCGATAGTGGCTGCTCAAGACACATGACCGGTGATAAAGATGAATTCTTCACCCTCGAGTCGAAAGAAGGAGTGGTAACCTTCGGCGATAATAGTCAAGGTCAAATCATCAGTATTGGTAAAATTCAGATTCTCTTTCTACTTTCATAGATAATGTGTTGTATGTGAATGGATTAAAGCATAATCTTATTGTTAGAGAACCCGCCCATGTCGCAGAAAAATTTTCAAATATTTCAGATGCAGCGGAAGAGGCATGCGCGGGATCAACCGTTCATCGCATGAACGTTGTTTAAAACCGTTCGTAGATAGATAAGGATTAAAAACTTTTTAAAAATATTAGAAGATCATATCTTCACCTTGTGCGGGTAGATGATCACCGCAAACTGATGATCGTGGTTTTTGGATGAAGGTTCGCTTGAAGCCGTTCAAGTGTCCGTCCTCTACGGGTATCCACACGAGGCAGAAACCGATCCAAGCTTTCTATCTCCCCGGGGTGCAAGCTCCCTTGCAGAGATAACTTTTGTTGCCCAGTAAATACAACCCAAGAGGGGGGGGGGTGAATTGGGTCTTTTAAAACTTTTAAGCTTCTTTTGAAACTTTTTGATTAATTATGCTAAGTTGTATAGATGCACAGTAGAATTTAAACTTAGCAACAGTTTGATTTATTGAATGAGACTTGATTACGTAAATTGAATATGCTTGCAACTAAAGGATGCACGGATAAGAGTTAAGCAAGCAATTTATCTAAGTAAGTAGGTGAGCAAGTTAGACAATGACAAAAAGCATCACAAACACAACAAACATATAGTGGTTCGGTGCACCCCAGCACCTACATCCACTCCCCAAGACCTCTTGGGAATTTCACTATAATCCTACAGATTACAGCCGGTTGTTTTACAAGCTCACAACCCAACTTGTTGTTTTACGAGATCACAACAAACTCGGTCGGTTTTCACAGGCTCACCGACTCGAACCAACCGATTGTTTTCACGGGCTCACAATCCAACCCGGTTGGTTTTCCCAAAGGCTCACCAACCACAACCTTACAACGTTGGTTTTTCCCTTTGGCTCACCAACAAACCTTAACCCCTTGATTCAATCCCTTGATTGAATCAAGTTACAAGATATTAGAATAAAGGTTTAAAACAAATCAAAGCTTCTTAAACAAGCAAATATAACAATATAAACAATAGAACCCGCAAGAACCCTTTTAGCCGTTGGAAGCGTGGGAGATGATGGTTCTTCCGATGTGGATCGCGTTGGCTTGAATGTGAGCTTTGAATGCCAAACGGGAGAGAGTAGTTGAGCACGAAATCTGTTGGAAACTTGAAGGCGCTTGATTTCTTCACTTGAATGCACTAACTCTCTTGAACCTCTTTTTCTCTCTTCTCTCTTGAATGATCTTGTATTGGGTTTGTAAGAAGATGTTGAGAAGCACTTAAGAGGTCCCTTTTATAGCCCCAAAAGCAAATATAGCCGTTAGACACAAAAAAAAAGAGACGTTTGAAATTCAAATCAAACCTGAAAAAGTTGTTAGTCGCGTCCCAGGCGCTCCGGGGACGTCTCCGCGCTTTACGGGGATGTCTCCGCTTGTTTGCGCTTTTTGCATGGGGACGACTCCGCTTCTTCGGGGACGACTCCGCGCTCCGAGGACGTCTCCGCGCTTTACGGGGACGTCTCCGCCGTTATATCTCCGAAAAACAAGTCTTCTGGAATTCTCTGAGAGAGTCGACTCCGCTTTTTCAGGGGACATCTCCGCGCTCCGGGGACGTCTCCGCGCTTTACGGGGACGTCTCCGCCGTTATATCTCCGAAAAACAAGTCTTCTGGAATTCTCTGAGAGAGTCGTCTCCGCTATCTAGGGGACGACTCCGCTGGTCTGCTTTTTACTTGCGGGGACGACTCCGCAGGTACCGGGGACGTCTCCAGACATGCCAGTTCTTCCTGTTTGTGCCAGAGACGTCTCGGAGACAACCCGGAGACGTCTCGGCTGTCCCTGAACTTTTTCTTTCATCTCAAAAATTCTTCAATAAGTTCTTAAAAATCATGAAAACTTGCCTAGACATTTCTTAACAATATTCTTAATTAACCAACTGAAATCCTCAAATAACTTGTTAAGATAAAGGGAATTATGCTCTAGTATTTTGTATTCATCAAAATCCATTAGAGGGTCAACAATCTCCCCCTTTCTGATGATGACAAAACTTGGAGTATGTGCAATATAAAATATATTGTGTTCTAGGACTAATGCATAGCTAAGTTGCATGAAGTAGAAAACATAAATATTTAAAACATACTTCATGATAATGCTTTAGATTTAATCAGCTTAACACAATCAACCTATTTCAGTTTAAGCTGAGTTGGTATTCAATATAAAATACAAAGCATTATGAGCATATACTTAGATATTTCTCTCCCTTTTTGACAACATCAAAAAGATAGTGGAACATTAAGCACAAAGATAAGAATACTTAAATATTTCTTTTTCTTATTGTACTCTGATTTGCATGTCAAGTTATTGCAAGAATATGAATCATATAACTCAAGGCAATAATGTTAGAAAAAGATTAATGAGCATAGATCAGAGCCAATTAAGATAATTCCAGAGCAGAACACATCGAATGTGATTTCAAGAAATTTTCTAATTTGATAGTTTTCTAATCAAGTGTAGGTGGAATCTTTCTTAGGTTAATTCAAGAAGTACCACAAATGATATTCAAGGAAAGCACGAATGGAAATCTGACCTCTCTTCAATAATAAGTGGGAAAGCTTGTTCATTTAAGACCTTTTGCCCAATCTATTAAGTATTTTATCAATAGGAGAGCAATTCAATTGATTTTCAGAGTAAAAGATCAAAACTTTTATATTTGAAAGACATATCATCCTGTTGGATCATTAATTCTTAATGACTTTAAAGTTCTTTTATGATAATAAGAGCATTGGGGCACAAATACCAAAATATGAATTCATTGCAATTTTTGATACATCTTAGAGCTCTTTTAAAGACTTTCTTTTATTTCTTTAGAAAATAAGCACAATTTGATACATAAAATAATGAATTTGCACAAAATTGAAGTTCCAAAGAGCAAGCCAATTAGGACTCATTAGTGAGGTTCAAAATAGATTTTCTAAGAGATACTCAAGAAAATTTAATACATTGTTCTCCTCCTGTTTCATTAAATTAGAGGCTCTCAAGATTTGTAATTTGGTTCATGAGTGATGCATAAGATATACTAACCAAATAACACGCCTCAAGGTGTATCATAAAGATTTTCAGATTTAAGTTTCAGATGATACATATTGGAGAGTATTAGGATTACTTTTCATTTAGTATTCTTTCTCTCTCCTTTAGCTATAGATTTATGCAATTAAGTCCAATAAGACCTCTCCTTCTGAAATTTTCTTTCTCCCCCTCAATTGATCATTCCATTTAAGAGTTTAGAATCCTAAGATAATGTTCAACAAAATTGTCAATCTCAAAAATATATTTTCTATAAGTTTCAGCTTATTTTCATAAGACTCAAGGTTTGAGATAAGACAACCTTTATAGAACTCATCTCAAGGTAATTAAAGCATGTCTTGCAATATAAGGAGGTTCATCAAAATCAATCCATAAAATTCAAAGCATGCATCAAAATAAAGTGTCTTTGGGATAGGATACTGAATATCTAAAGCTCCCCCTCAAAAGATGCATTCTTCTTTAATCATTTTTGTTGCTGGTGGTCCAAACCGAGAACGATTGGCACTGCGGTGTGAACGGGGTTCCGTCTGAGTTGTCTTGGTTGGTGTTGGTTGCGCTCCACCTTCCGCCAAGAAACCTGCAAACAAGCCTTGCACCACTACCAGGGTGGTGATGGCCCTCCGACGGTCAAGTCAGAGGAGATTGGAGGAGGAGGAGAGGTGATAATCGCAAGTAAGAGAGTGCTTTGGGAGATATTGCTCACCCCCCCTTTCTCCCCCCAGCCGCATATATACCTGGCTGGGGGGTCTCTCAGGGGGGTTCGTTATCGTGGGGCACGATGGTGTGGCCACTGACATGGCCGTTACAGGGCGTCGTGGAGCAGCACCGGGTACGGCCACGTCAGGGCATAGTGGGGCTCCGCTTTGTACGGCTGATGCAGGAGATCGTGGAGCAGCATCGGATACAGCCGTTGCAGGGAGTAGTGGAGCAGGAGGCCGCGGCGTGCCTCTGGGGAATAGCCTGTCGTTATCAAGAGATCTCCGACTCGGGGTCGGAGCGCTGGATCAAGGGGCAGCCGACTCGGGGTCGGGCTGCGGAGCCGAGGATATCCGACTCGGGGTCGGATTGCTGGATCAAAGGGCAGCCGACTCGGGGTCGGGCTGCGGAGCCGAGGATGTCCGACTCGGGGTCGGATTGCTGGATCAAAGGGCAGCCGTAGTCTTCCTGGGCGCGCGTGCCGGTCACGTGGGGCATGGCGGCTTATTTCCCCGTAACAGTAGCCCCCCACTTCCGAGCCTGGAACCAGAAGGGGAACAGGTGAAGGGAGTGATGTTTCGGGATTGCCGCCGTTCCTCGGAGAGGCGCGCGCGCTTCGAGCTCCCCGCCCTTTTTATGGCGTATGGCGGTTATTGCTGACCTGGCAGTCTGAGGATTTCGGCGGACATCCTTCCTTAATGGTGTCGATTCGCCTTTGGGGCGCGAGCGACCCTTCGGCAGCCAGGCGTCCTCTGGCGTCATCGAGGCGTCACTTGCCTTTCCGCCTATTTAATCGGGGGCCTTTCCCCGTCCGTCTTCTTCTTTACAGATATTTCAAGTTTCCCCTTTGCGCAGCTGTTGCTGCCGTCGGACTGTTCACTTGTTTCTCCTTTGGCGCTCTCGGAGCCGTTCTTACCTCTTTTCCGGTGAGTTTTCCCCATTCTTCTACTTAGGGCTCTCCATACTTTCCCCTCTTATACTAGTGTACTCCAGTCGCTCCGGTCTTTCCCCCTTCCTGTCCCCGTCCTGACCGTAGGTTTATTGGCCATTAGGAATGGGCGAAGTGAGAGCAGACCAAATTAAGTCGGAGCTGGTCGCCACAGACTTAGACAGACTCGTGGCTCGGCTACCACCTTCCCGAGGCCTGCAACGCCACGCTCCCGGGGCCTGAGGAGAGGATGTCCCATCCTCCTCCAGGGAAGATCGCCATCAATGAGGGCATTCTCCAGGCCGGGTTCCGCTTCCCCCTTCGGACTTGGTCATGCAGGTGCTACGGGGTTTAAGAGTGGCACCGACGCAACTGGTGCCGAACTCGTGGCGGGCCCTGACGGTCTTCCAGGTTCTCTGCCGTATGCACGAGATCCCCGCCACCCTGAATGTTTTTTGGGAGTTCTACAGCCTGAGCGGGCCACCCCCAGGACAAAGGGTGGGTGGTGCTTCGCAGCGCGGCGAGGATGCGGCCTTGTCAAGGAGGCTCCTACCTCCATTCACAAATGGAAGGAGCGCTTCTTTTTTGTTGATGCAGATCCCTCTTGGGAAATCATGGCGACCTGGGAGACCCCGATGAAGTCTCCGATCGGCCTATCGAGACTGTCAAGGGAGGAGTCCGATGGCTTGGCCGCCTTGAAGGGGTTGGTTGCCGAGGGCCAGCTCCCCCGGTGGCCCGCCTTATTTCCGAGGATACTTTGGTGAATGTCGGTCTGAGCTCGGTCCCCACCGACCGTGAGTCCGCCACCGATTCTTTCTTGACTTTTTCCCTTCTTTCGTCCCCGTTCTTTCCTTTGGTTTCTCCGTCTCCGACTATCCCGTCCTTTTTGCAGAGATCGACGACGTCATGCGGTCGGTGAAGACCAAGGCTGTTGGTAGGGCGTCCCTGCTGGAAGCAGCCCAGAGGAGGAAACGAGCTCTTCCGAGCGGGGCCCCACCGGCGAAGAAGTCCCGTAAGGAGGTGCCTCCGACGCCGACCGACGAGTCCGGGCCCACCGATCAGGGAGACGTCGTGGGCAACGGACCGGCAGCTGACGCTGTATCAGCCCTCCGGTGGTAAGATTGCCGCTACTCCGGAGGTATCCATCGAGCCTGCCCGAGACACGGACGGGTCGGACGTGATCGGTCCCCGACCCGGCCTTCGACTCGGTCGGCTCCTGATGAACTCGAGAGGGACGCACCGAGGCCCCGACCGAGCGGGACCCTATCAATTCCTGGGGTGACCCCCGCCCCGAGCGCGATCGGCCGGACTCTTCCCCAGGCGATGGATAGGGGTAAGGCTGCAGAACCACCGTCCGGCTTTGGGGAGAAATCGGGGTCTGCCTTCACTACCGATGGCGCCCCGAAATCTCATCGAAACAGTGCCTGCTGGAGAAGGACCGTCGGCGGGTCCGGGAGTTGGAGGTCTCTGACGTTGGGGCTGCAGCTGTGATCTGTCTCATGTCGTGAGTGTTCTTTCTGGCCCGCTTTTCACCATTTATTGGCTCTGTTGTTCTCCGCCTGACTCCCTTATTTTTCCTATTTCTTAAGCTCGCCCAGTAACATGATCCGTCTGGAGGAGTGGCTACAAAGGAACAGGCGGGGCTTCTGGCGAAGGCCCGAGGACCGGCTGAAAGCAGTGGAAAAGGGAGGCCAGGCTGTGGTAGGCAGGACGACCGGGGACTTCGAGGCGAGGCTCCGGGAGGCCGAAGAGCGGGCACTCGGCTTTGCTGCCCTCGAGAAGCAACTGTTGGAGGCTCAGGAGCAGCTCAAGGTTGCCTCGGGTCTCGAGGGCGAGGTCAAGAAGGCGGATGAGCGGGCCGAGAAGCAGTCCCGGAAGGCTGCCGACTACCGGGAGAGGTGGGAGAAGGCCCAGCGGTCAGCCGACAACGCCCGCAACCGAACCCGGTCTCTTGAAGCTAAGCTGGGCGAATTGGAGTCGGCCTTGGAGAAGTCCCGTGCGAGCGATCAGGAGCTTCATTCGCGCCTGACGGAGGCTGAGGCTGCTCGCATTGCTGCCGAAGCGAAGCACAAGGAGGCTCGGGCTGAGCTGCTGAGGGTCTCCACCGAGGCGGAAGGCCGGATTGTGGCGAAGGTCTTGGAGGCGAAAGCCCAGATTATGGAGCGGGCAGAGGCGGCGCTGGCCGAGAGGAGTGCGGAAATCGGGCGTCAGGCGGTAGAGGCTTATCGCCAGTCCGCCGAGTTCGCTCATGATATGTTGGAGGCAGTACAGACCTATCGTCAGTCCGACGAGTTTGTCCGTGACGCGTCGGACGCGGGGGCCGAAGCCTTTGTCTTAGGCTTCGAGGAGGGCCTGGCAAGGGTGTCGGCTAAGTACCCCGAAGTTGACCTGAGCGAGATCTCCCTTCTCGACTCCTCTCCGGCGCCATTGCCTGTGGTTTCCTGCTGCTTCCCTACCTCCTGCGGACGAGCCCGACGTTCCCGACCCGGGAGTTCCTCCAAGCTGACCTCTTGTACCTTTCGTTGTCTTCTTTTTTTTGTATACCGGCATTTTGCCAAATTGTATGGGCCTCGGCCTTGAAACAATGAAAATTAATGCAAGTTGAATGTTTCTTCATCTCGCCTTCGTCCTTCTTTTTCTTTAACTCTCGGTAGCGTCTTGCTGACTCCTGGCTCCCGAAATTCTTCCGGCGCTAGGCCAGGCATCCGAGGGTTAGGCCTCAGGAAACTCTTCCGGCGCTAAGCAGGCATCCGAGGGTTGGGCCTCAGGAAATTCTTCCGGCGCTAAGCCAGGCATCCGAGTGTTAGGCCTCGGGAAATTCTTCCGGCGCTAAGCCAGGCATCCGAGGGTTAGGCCTCCGGAAATTCTTCCGGCGCTAAGCCAGGCATCCGAGGGTTAGGCCTCAGGAAATTCTTCCGGCGCTAAGCCAGGCATCCGAGGGTTAGGCCTCAGGAAATTCTTCCGGCGCTAAGCCCGGCATCCGAGGGTTAGGCCTCAGGAAATTCTTCCGGCGCTAAGCCGGGCATCCGAGGGTTAGGCCTCAGGAAATTCCACTCGTTGGTCGACCAAGGCTGGCGCATGCCGAGGCAACTGGTCGGGGCTTCAGGTAGTCTGCTCCCGGGATGGTCATCGGGTTAGCCTGGCATCCGAGGGGCCGAGCCTCGGGACCTTCCACTCGTTTGGATCGGCCAAGGCTGGCGCAAGCCGAGGCGACCGGTCGGGGCTTCCGGCTAGTCTGCTCCCGGGATGATCATCGGGCTAGCCAGGCACCCGAGGGCCGGTCAAGCCTCAGGAAATTCCGCTCGTTGGTCGGCCAAGGCTGGCGCAAGCCGAGGCGACCGGTCGGGGCTTCAGGCTAGTCTGCTCCCGGGATGATCGTCGGGTTAGCCTGGCATCCGAGGGTTGTCAAGCCTCAGGAAATTCCGCTCGTTGGTCGGCCAAGGCTGGCGCAAGCCGAGGCGACCGGTCGGGGCTTCAGGCTAGTCTGCTCCCGGGATGATCGTCGGGTTAGCCTGGCATCCGAGGGTTGTCAAGCCTCAGGAAATTCCGCTCGTTGGTCGGCCAAGGCTGGCGCAAGCCGAGGCGACCGGTCGGGGCTTCAGGCTAGTCTGCTCCCGGGATGATCGTCGGGTTAGCCTGGCATCCGAGGGCCGAGCCTCGGACATTCCGCTCGTTGGTCGGCCAAGGCTGGCGCAAGCCGAGGCGACCGGTCGGGGCTTCAGGCTAGTCTGCTCCCGGGATGATCATCGGGTTAGCCTGGCATCCGAGGGCCGAGCCTCGGAACATTCCGCTCGTTGGTCGGCCAAGGCTGGCGCAAGCCGAGGCGACCGGTCGGGGCTTCAGGCTAGTCTGCTCCCGGGATGATCATCGGTTAGCCTGGCATCCGAGGGCCGAGCCTCGGGAATTCCGCTCGTTGGTCGGCCAAGGCTGGCGCAAGCCGAGGCGACCGGTCGGGGCTTCAGGCTAGTCTGCTCCCGGGATGATCATCGGGTTAGCCTGGCATCCGAGGGCCGAGCCTCGGGACATTCCGCTCGTTGGTCGGCCAAGGCTGGCGCAAGCCGAGGCGACCGGTCGGGGCTTCAGGCTAGTCTGCTCCCGGGATGATCATCGGGTTAGCCTGGCATCCGAGGGCCGAGCCTCGGGACATTCCACTCGTTGGTCGGCCAAGGCTGGCGCAAGCCGAGGCGACCGGTCGGGGCTTCCGGCTAGTCTGCTCCCGGGATGATCATCGGGCTAGCCAGGCATCCGAGGGCCGAGCCTCGGACATTCCGCTCGCTGGTCGTGCGCTTGTCGCTCGCTGCCCGACGGGGTTTCTCCGTGGCCAGCCGCGATCATGTTTCTCCTTTTCTCTAAGCGTTGCCTGGGGGAACACGAGAAGGGCATTAAACGCTAATTAATGCGTTACCTGGGAAATCGGATCGCCAGCTGCTGCTTGCGAGGAGTGTTAGTTGAGCGGCCGCGATACGCGGGTTCTTCGAGGAGGATACGGCCTGGGCGCGAGCGGAGATATGTGGACCTAGGGGTACATGACACCCGGATTGTCCTGCACAAAGAATGCGGTTTAAGGAGAATGACGCTTAGGAAATCGCGGGGAGATACGCCTCGGGAGCCGGAACGGCTCCGGTTTCAATGCGCCTGCATTTATTGGAGCCACCCGCATCGGAACGACCAGGGGGCCGCAGTTTGGCTATAAATACAGGTGCAGGTACGATGGAGTTTGCCAAGCCGGAGCTGTTCAGGTTGCCATGGATCGCGGACCTCCTCCTTGGCATATGACTGAGAGACTCCTGTTGAAGGAAAGGGGAGGCGCTCCCCTTGCGACTTCAGCCAACTAGCCGTTTCATCTGGGATCAACAAGGAGGGTCTTCCCGGCGGAGCTCCGCTCTAGGCGTTTCATCCGGGATCAGATCTCCCCTCCTTGAAGTTCAGCCTCCCGATTGAGCTCTGCACCAGACGCTCAGTCCGGACCGCGCCTCCATATGCTCTTCCCCCTCGTATTCCTTCTCTTCCTACCACTGGGGGAGATGGGAATATCCTTT